>NC_059220.1:16369043-16612548 GCF_020615455.1 Coregonus clupeaformis | reverse complement strand
ACAGTGGGGCAAAAAGTATTTAGTCAGCCACCAATTGTGCAAGTTCTCCCACTTAAAAAAGATGAGAGAGGCCTGTAATTTTCATCATAGGTACACGTCAACTATGACAGACAAATTGAGAAAAAATCCAGAAAATCCCATTGTAGATTTTTAATGAATTTATTTGCAAATTATGGTGGAAAATAAGTATTTGGTCACCTACAAACAAGCAAGATTTCTGGCTCTCACAGACCTGTAACTTCTTCTTTAAGAGGCTCCTCTGTCCTCCACTCGTTACCTATATTGCAATGGCACCTGTTTGAACTTGTTATCAGTATAAAAGACACCTGTCCACAACCTCAAACAGTCACACTCCAAACTTCACAATGGCCAAGACCAAAGAGCTGTCAAAGGACACCAAAAACAAAATTGTAGACCTGCACCAGGCTGGGAAGACTGAATCTGCAACAGGTAAGCAGCTTGGTTTGAAGAAATCAACTGTGGGAGCAATTATTAGGAAATGGAAGACATACAAGACCACTGATAATCTCCCTCGATCTGGGGCTCCATGCAAGATCTCACCCCGTGGGGTCAAAATGATCACAAGAACGGTGAGCAAAAATCCCAGAACCACAGGGGGGGACCTAGTGAATGACCTGCTGAGAGCTGGGACCAAAGTAACAAAGCCAACCATCAGTAACACACTACGCCGCCAGGGACTCAAATCCTGCAGTGCGAGACGTGTCCCCCCTGCTTAAGCCAGTACATGTCCAGGCCCGTCTGAAGTGCATTTGGATGATCCAGAAGAGGATTGGGAGAATGTCATATGGTCAGATGAAACCAAAATATTACTTTTGGTAAAAACTCAACTCGTCATGTTTGGAGGACAAAGAATGCTGAGTTGCATCCAAAGAACACCATACCTACTGTGAAGCATGGGGTTGGAAACATCATGCTTTGGGGCTGTTTTTTCTGCAAAGGGACCAGGACGACTGATCCGTGTAAAGGAAAGAATGAATGGGGCCATGTATCGTGAGATTTTGAGTGAAACCCTCCTTCCATCAGCAAGGGCATTGAAGATGAAACGTGGCTGGGTCTTTCAGCATGACAATGATCCCAAACACACCGCCCGGGCAACGAAGGAGTGGCTTCGTAAGAAGCATTTCAAGGTCCTGAGTGGCCTAGCCAGTCTCCAGATCTCAACCCCCATAGAAAATCTTTGGAGGGAGTTGAAAGTCTGTGTTGCCCAGCGACAGCCCCAAAACATCACTGCTCTAGAGGAGATCTGCATGGAGGAATGGGCCAAAATACCAGCAACAGTGTGTGAAAACCTTGTGAAGACTTACAGAAAACGTTTGACCTGTGTCATTGCCAACAAAGGGTATATAACAAAGTATTGAGAAACTTTTGTTATTGACCAAATACTTATTTTCCACCATCATATGCCAATAAATTCATTAAAAATCCTACAATGTGATTTTCTGGATTTTTTTTTCTAATTTTGTCTGTCATAGTTGACGTGTACCTATGATGAAAATTACAGGCCTCTCTCATCTTTTTTAAGTGGGAGAACTTGCACAATTGGTGGCTGACTAAATACTTTTTTTTCCCCACTGTATAACCAATGTTTATTCAATCCATCATCCTAATAGTCACAACTATATCCCATTGTTCAACGTACCATAAACAGATTATCGTTTTAGAAATCACTAATTATTTTCATCCACCACTGGTGTTACCCAACCTATACAATAAAGTAATAACCATTAGACTTTGTCAAAGAAATGCTTTTCATTCAACTATTCAAACTTCTGCTCGATACAGTCAAGCAAGTACAACTCTTTTACCCGGGAACTAGAACCATAAATTATTTTCCTTTGTCCTCAACTTAAATAATTTTCACAGCTCTATCGCAATTTCAGTTGTTGTTTCAGTTTAATTTCTTTAACTGTTCTCTCTGATTAGGCCCTAATTAATAAAACAAATACCTGCTATTGTTGATAAGCATACATTTAATTATATTCCTATCATTTGAACTATGTACATTTTAACGATATATACGTTCATACGTATATATCGCTAGAAATTTATAGGTACCTCTCAAATAATCGCTTCGTGGTGTTTTTAGCCAATTCTTAATCGACACAAATCACTTCTTCAAACATTTTACCTGTGGAACCAAAAAATAGTTTTGTTACAGTATTTACACGGGGCCTCACACTCTCTGGCAAAATGACCCTCCTTGTTACAGTTAAAGCACTTCCTCTTATCTCCTCCCCTATTCTGCCTCCCTGATTTATTATAGCTCTCTAATCTCTTCAACTCTCTGTGTTTAAATTCTCTAGCCCTTCTTGACTCTTTCTCTCTATCCAGTTCTTTTCTTAGCCTGCCTATTTCCTCCCTACTCTCCCTGAGTTCTGTAAGTTCTTTCTCTAAAACTTCCCTCTCTTCCAACATTCCGGCTTGGTCATCATATGGTGGGGGAGGGGCGGGGACCAGTCCTAATTTTCTCCTACACATGACAACGTTATCATCTGGGCTTTCTTTCCAAGCCTGCTCTGCTAAAACTCGATATAACCTTTCTGCCCTCTGCTCTGGGGGAGGCACTGAATCCTCAACTTTTACTTCATTTTCTCTCTGCATAACATTTTTTTTTCCTTTTCTGTCCTTCCTCTCTCTTTCGAGCCTCCAAAAGCCATACTCTCGCTGTCTCTAGCCCCTCCCCTCGCTGTTTCTTCAAATCCGTTCCACAGTTTACATGCATCTGTCTAATCATAGCCTCTAATTTCTCTACATCGAGATGCCCAATAAATCCATACCTCTTCTCCCAAATGGATCCATAATACATATTTATTTGATCCCTTCCTAACATATATCTTTCATCCCCCGTTAATTCTCGGACCTCTTTCGAATATTTTTTCCCATGGTAGAAAAGAAGAAATCCCCCCGTTTAGTAATAATTCAATCAATAATTATTTTCAATATATGCATATATTCTTAAATTCCATTCCTTACTAGATTTGTGTGTATAGGGTATATGTTGTGAAATTGTTAGATATTACTTGTTTGATATTACTACACTGTCGGATCTAGAAACACAAGCATTTCGCTACACCCGCAATAACATCTGCTAAACACGTGTATGTGACAAATAAAATTTGATTTGATTTGATGTCGCCGTAAACTGCTACTGAAAATAGGTCATCGCCTTGCTGGGAGGCTCAGTCTTGCTTAGAGTTCATAAAGAGTTCATCTCTGTGTAAAATTATCAGTCATGACCTGCAACTTCTACAGCTGCACCATCGAGAGCATCTTGACTGGCTGTATCACCGCTTGGTATGGCAGCTGCTTGGCATCCGACAACAAGGCACTACAGAGGGTAGTTCGTATGGCCCAGTACATCACTGGGGCCGAGCTCCCTGCCATCCAGGACCTCTATACCAGGCGGTATCAGAGGAAGGCCCCAAAAATGGTCAAAATTCTCCAGCCACCCAAGCCACAAACTGTTCTCTCTGCTACCGCTTGGCAAGCGGTACCAATGTACCAAGTCGGGAATCAACAGGACCCTGCAGCTCCGCAAAGCCATAAGACTTCTAAACAAGAAGCTAAATAGCTAATCAAATAGCTACCCGGACTAACGGCATTGACCCTTTTTTTGCACTAACTCTCTTGCACTGACTCTATGCACACACTCTGGACACTACTCACACACTCACACATACAGTACTTACACTGACACCTCAAAACACACTCGCACTCACTCACTCAC
Organism: Coregonus clupeaformis; assembly: GCF_020615455.1. Taxonomy (NCBI): domain Eukaryota; kingdom Metazoa; phylum Chordata; class Actinopteri; order Salmoniformes; family Salmonidae; genus Coregonus; species Coregonus clupeaformis. The sequence goes on along the minus strand of NC_059220.1, from coordinate 16,608,800 downwards.
TCACTCACTCACTCACTCACACACACACACACACACACACACACACACACACACACACACACACACACACACACACACACACACACACACACACACACACACACACACACACACACACACGCACACACACACTTTCACACTCACCACATACGCTGCTGTTAATCACTTTACCATTACCTATACATGTACAGTTGAAGTCGAAACTTTACATACACCTTAGCCAAATACATTTAAACTCAGTTTTCACAATTCCTGACATTTAATCCTAGTAAAAATTCCCTGTCTTAGGTCAGTTAGGATCACCACTTTATTTTAAGAATGTGAAATGTCAGAATAATAGTAGAGAGAATGATTTATTTCAGCTTTTATTTATTTCATCACATTCCCAGTGGGTCAGAAGTTTACATACACTCAATTAGTATTTGGTAGCATTGCCTTTAAATTGTTTAACTTGGGTCAAACGTTTCGGGTAGCCTTCCACAAGCTTCCCACAATAAGTTGGGTGAATTTTGGCCCATTCCTCCTGACAGAGCTGGTGTAACTGAGTCAAGTTTGTAGGCCTCCTTGCTCGCACATGCTTTTTCAGTTCTGCCCACACATTTTCTATAGGATTGAGGTCAGGGCTTTGTGATGGCCACTCCAATACTTTGACTTTGTTGTCCTTAAGCCATTTTTCCACAACTTTGGAAGTACGCTTGGGGTCATTTGGAAGACCCATTTGCGACCAAGCTTTAACTTCCTGACTGATGTCTTGAGATGTTGCTTCAATATATCCACATAATTTTCCTTCCTCATGATGCCATCTATTTTGTGAAGTGCACCAGTCCCTCCTGCAGCAAAGCACCCACACAGCATGATGCTGCCACCCCCGTGCTTCACGGTTGGGATGGTGTACTTTGGCTTGCAAGCCGCCCTCTTTTTCCTCCAAACATAACGATGGTCATTATGGCCAAACAGTTCTATTTCTCCAAAAAGTACGATCTTTGTCCCCATGTGCAGTTGCAAACCGTAGTCTGGCTTTTTTATGGCGGTTTTGGAGCAGTGGCTTCTTCTTGCTGAGCGGCCTTTCAGGTTATGTCGATATATGACTCGTTTTACTGTGGATATAGATACTTTTGTATCTGTTTCCTCCAGCATCTTCACAAGGTCCTTTGCTGTTGTTCTGGGATTGATTTGCACTTTTCATACCAAAGTACGTTCATTTTTAGGAGACAGAACGCGTCTCCTTCCTGAGCGGTGTGACGGCTGCGTGGTACCATGGTGTTTATACTTGCATACTATTGTTTGTACAGATGAACGTGGTACCTTCAGGCGTTTGGAAATTGAAAATAGTTGAAAATTGAAAATTCCAACAATTGTTGGAAAAATGACATGTACATGCACAAAGTAGATGTCCTAACAGACTTGCCAAAACTATAGTTTGTTAACAAGACATTTGTGGAGTGGTTGAAAACAAGTTTTAATGACTCCAACCTAAGTGTCTGTATTCTTCCGACTTCAATTGTATGTACAGTACATAGCTACCTCAAATACCTTATACCCCTGCACATCGCCTCAGTAGTGGTACTCCCTGTATATAGCCATGTTATTTTCTACTCCCTATATATAGCGATATTACACTAAACAAAAATATATACACAACATGCAACAATTTCAAAGATTTTACTGATTATAGTTCATATAAGGAAATTGGTCAATTCAAATTAATTCATTAGGCCCCAATCTATGTATTTCATATGACTGGGAATACAGATATGTATCTGTTGGTCACAGATACCTTTAAAGAAAAGGTAGGGGCGCGGATCAGAAAACCAGACAGTATCTGGTATGACCACCATTTGCCTCATGAAGCGCGATACATCTCCATTGCATAGAGTTGATCAGGCTGTTGGTTGTGGCCTGTGGAATATTGTCCCACTCTTCTTCAATGGCTGTGCGAAGTTGCTGGATGTTGGCGGGAACTGGAACACGCTATCGTACACGTCGATCCAGAACATCCCAAACTTGCTCAATGGGTGACATGTCTGGTGACTATGCAGGCCATGGAAGAACTGGGACTTTTTCAGCTTCCAGGAATTGTGTACAGATCCTTGCGACATGGGGCCGTGCATTATCTTGCTGGAACATGAGGTGATGGCGGCGGATGAATGGCACAACAATGGGCCTCAGGATCTCGTCACATTATCTCTGTGCATTCAAATTGCCATCGATAAAATGCAATTGTGTTCGTTGTCTGTAGCTTATGCCTGCTCATACCAGAACTCCACCGCCACCATGGGGCACTGTTCACAACGTTGACATCAACAAACCGCTCGCCCACATGACGCCATACACGTTGTCTGCCATCTGCAAGGTACAGTTCAAACTGGTATTCATCCGTGAAGAGCACACTTCTCCAGCATGCCAGTGGCCATCGAAGGTGAGCATTTGCCCACTGAAGTTAGTTACGACGCCGAACTGCAGTCAGGTCAAGTCCCTGGTGAGGACGACGAGCACGCAGATGAGCTTCCCTTAGACAGTTTCTGACATTTTGTGCAGAAATTCTTCAGTTGCGCAAACCCACAGTTTCATCAGCTGTCCGAGTGGCTGGTCTCAGACAATCCCGCAGGTGAAGAAGCTGGATATTGGAGGTCCTGGGCTGGTGTGGTTACACGTGGTCTGCGGTTGTGAGGCTGGTTGGACCTACTGCCAAATTCTCTGGTAACAGCTCTGGTGGACATTCCTGCCGTCAGCATGCCAATTGCACACTCCCTCAAAACTTGAGACATCTGTGGCATTGTGTTGTGTGACAAAACTGCATATTTTAGAGTGGCCTTTTATTGTCCCCAGCAAGTGCACCTGTGTAAGGATCATTCTCTTTAATCAGCATCTTGATATGCCACATCTGTCAGGTGGATTATCTTGGCAAAGGATAAATGCTCACTAACAGGGATGTAAACAAATTGCGTTTATATTTTTGTTCAGTATATTTTTACTTGTTCTTTTTATTCGATATTCACTGTGTCACTATTTATATATATTATATATTTATTTATTTGATCTTATCTTTAACTCTGCATTGTTGGAAAAGGACCCGTAAGTAAGCATTTCACTGATAGTCTACAATGTTTACCGTGCTGCTTATCAGTGTATTTTCAGGATGTCAACTTCGTTTAAGGTACTGATCTGACTCACACAACCAGTCAGCTATGTAATGGTTGCTGAAAAAACACCATGTAAATTAAGCGTGTGGGTAAAATCGAATGATGTTTCATGCCAATAAAAGTCATTACTGCTTAGCAAATGCATGTTGATAAGTTATTCTTGAGGTGGTATGATTCATGCTCTGTCTGAGCCCTCTCTCCCTCCAACCCCCCCTCTCTCTCCCTCTCCCTCTCTCTCTCTCTCCAACCCCCCCTCTGTCTCTCTCTCTCTATCCAACTATTTGCCCCCTTTCTCTGTCTCTGTCTCTCTCTTTCTATTTCTCTCTCTCACTCCCTCTCTCTCCTCAACCACCACAAGAAAGGTGCAAGAACATTCCTGATGACATCGCCAGGGACCTGCGAGGGGTGCTGTCGCAGCTTCGTAAACAAAATGCTCTAGTCCACGAACTAGCGGGGAACGAGCAGCAGGTACTGAACACAACCATAACCACAATACAATAACAGTTCAACCACACCCTTCATTGTTGTGACGCAAAAATATTGACAAAATGTATTGCTCATAGAATAAAAAATTAATCATGATCAGACGGGATTCTTAAAAAGAATATATATTGGAGATAACATTAGACAACTACTAGAAATAATGGAAAACTATGACAATACAGGCCATTTGCACTTTTGGGACTAGTATTTTATTAAAGAAAATGTATAACCCTTTACTATAATGTCTTATTATAAGGCTTATAATAATGTCGTAGAGATTCATGTCTTTCTATAATCAACATTTCAACCGACTCAAATGTCCTGGTACCTCAGGTTTGTTATAAGATGATTATAAGACATTATAAGGGGGTTATACATACTCATAGTCTTACAATGCGTTATAACTGCATCATAATGCATTATACCCGCAGGCTTTAAGGTACCCTTTGATTTTCTAGGCTGGTGAGGAGCTGGTGTCTCTGTGTCACCCTAAGTCCCAGGAGGTTCGTCGTAGCACTGTGGCTCTGGAGGAGCACTGGGAGGAGCTAAAACGACGACATAGGTCCCATTATACCTGGCAAAAATCAAACACTACATTCCACAGTAAGAACCTCATACAAACGGTCAAGCATGGTGGTGGTAGTGTGATGGTTTGGGGATGCTTTGCTGCCTCAGGATCTGGACAACTTGCCTTAATAGAAGGAACCATGTATTCTGTTCTGTATCAGAGAATTCTACAGGAGAATATCAGGCCATCTGTCTGTGAGCTGAAGCGGAAGCACAGCTGGGTCATGCAGCAAGACAATTATCCAAAACACACAAGTCTACATAAAAATAGTTAAAAAGCAACAAATATGAAGTTTTGGAATGGCCTAGTCAATGTCCAGACCTAATCCCAATTGAGATGTTGTGGCAGGACTTGAAACGAGCAATTCATGGTTGAAAATCCACAAATGTCGCTGAGTTAAAGCAGTTCTGCATGGAAGAGTGGGCCAAAATTCCTCCACAGCGACGTGAGAGACTGATCAAGAAGTACAGGAAGCGTTTGGTTGGAGCCATTGCAGCTAAAGGTGGCACAACCAGTTATTGAGTGTAAGGGGGCAATTACTTTTTCACACAGGGGCATTGGGTGTTGCATAACTTTGTTTATGAAACAAATGAAATAAGTGTGTATTTGTTGTGTTATTTGTTCACTCAGGTTCACTTTATCTAATATTAGGTTTTGGTTGAAGATCTGATAACATTCAGTATAAAAAATATGCAAAAGTAGAGAAAATTAGATGGGGGGCAAATACTTTTTCACGGCACTGTATGTACTCTTTATGTTGTGAACGTAGCTCATCTAACATTAGGCATGTATTCCTGGTTATTGTTTGCTTATTGGCAGTGAACTTTCCTGGTAAAATAAGAGTTAAATAAATACAAAAGTTTCATAAATCTCCTTTTCATTTCAGATATTCCTTGGCTACATGGAGCAGAGTGAGAGCTGGTTGAGTAACAAGGAGGCCTTTCTGGCCAATGAAGACCTTGGGGTAGGAACTCTGAACACAGTTGCTTATAAATTATGTGTGAAGCATTTATGTAGGCCTTATAAAGGACATATGAAGGCTTCATGAAACCTTTATAAGATATGCTTTGTTTAAAATGTGGGTCTATGAGGCTGCTTTAACTAACTCAATGTTAGTGTGGGTCTGAATTGCCAAAATGTGTGTCACAATGGGATTCGATAAACTATTAGCGTCCATTTCTATATCAATGGTGTGATGATTCAATGTGTCGAATTCTGGAGTTTTATTTAGCTTATAAGATAATAACATAACTTCGAGTTACAGTGACGATTTTAGCATGTAAATCTTGGTGCCCACAAACTGTTAGGGCCTACATAAAGCTGTCCCAACAGCAGAGCTTTCGTTTCAGCACCATGGAGTGAATCCTTACCACCACTACACCTGGCTATCAGCTGAGCCTTGTCTGGCAGCAAAACAGTTCATTCAGCCTCATTTACTGCCTTTTTTAAAAACAGAGCTGATATGGCTGACTTGCTTAAACAAATGTGGTTTCTACTTACAATTGAGATGTACAAACTATGGCATAAGGGAATGACGAGTGGATAAGAGGCAATCCGTAATTTCGATTAAGACATTAATGAGCGAGCTAGGATGGACGTAGTCAATATAACTATTTGTTCAGCACTTTTGAAATGTACAGTGACAGAATTCAGAACATGGGCCGTTCTTACAGTATTCAATTCAATTCAAGGGCTTTATTGGCATGGGAAACGTATGTTAACATTGCAAAAGCAAGTGAAATATATAGTAAACAAAAGTGAAATAAACAATCAATATTAACAGTAAACATTACACTCAAAAGTTCCAAAAGAATAAAGACATTTCAAATGTCATATTATGTCTATATACAGTGTTGTAACAATGTGCAAATAGTTAAAGTACAAATGGGAAAATAAATAAACATAAATATGGGTTGTATTTACAATGGTGTTTGTTCTTCACTGGTTGCCCTTTTCTTGTGGCAACAGGTCACAAATCTTGCTGCTGTGATGGCACACTGTGGTTTTTCACCCAGTAGATAAGGGAGTTTATCAAAATTGGGTTTGTTTTCAAATTCTTTGTGGATCTCTGTAATCTGAGGGAAATATGTGTCTCTAATATGGTCATACATTTGGCAGGAGGTTAGGATGTGCAGATCAGTTTCCACCTCATTTTGTGGGCAGTGTGCACATAGCCTGTCTTCTCTTGAGAGCCAGGTCTGCCTACGGCGGCCTTTCTCAATAGCAAGGCTATGCTCACTGAGTCTGTACATAGTCAAAGTTTTCCTTAAGTTTGGGTCAGTCACAGTGGTCAGGTATTCTGCCACTGTGTACTCTCTGTTTAGAGCCAAATAGCATTCTAGTTTGCGCTGTTTTTTTGTTAATTCTTTCCAATGTGTCAAGTAATTCTCTTTTTGTTTTCTCATGATTTGGTTGGGTCTAATTATGTTGTTGTTGTTGTTGTTATCCTGGGGCTGTGTGGGGTCTGTTTGTGTTTGTGAACAGAGCCCCAGGACCAGCTTACTTAGGGGACTCTTCTCCAAGTTCATCTCTCTGTAGGTGATGGCTTTGTTATGGAAGGTTTGGGAATCGCTTCCTTTTAAGTGGTTATAGAATTGAACGGCTCTTTTCTGGATTTTGATAATTAGCGGGTATCAGCCTAATTCTGCTCTGCATGCATTATTTGGTGTTTTTCGTTGTACACAGAGGATATTTTTGCAGAATTCTGCATGCAGAGTCTCAATTTGGTGTTTGTCCCATTTTGTGAATTCTTGGTTGGTGAGTGGACCCCAGACCTCACAACCATAAAGGGCAATGGGTTCTATTACTGATTCAAGTATTTTTAGCCAGATCCTAATTGGTATGTCAAATTTTATGTTCCTTTTGATGGCATAGAAGGCCCTTCTTGCCTTGTCTCTCAGATCGTTCACAACTTTGTAGAAGTTACCTGTGGTGCTTGTCACGGTTCCCTCAGACAGAACCCAGAAGCAGACCAGGACAAGGAGAGTTGAACGAAGGTGAGGGTTTATTACAGATTCAAAAAAGGTGCAGGATAATCCAGGGAACAGAGCGGGCGGCGTGGATGAGTTGTTGAGGGTGCAGTTGTTGGTCCAATGATGGCTCGGCAGCCGCCGACCATCAGGCAGAGGTAGGGTGAGGGTTCCGGACGAGTGACTGGAGATGGAACAAAAACGGAGGTAAGTCAACAATAAACCAACAAGGTACAAAACAACAAAACTAACGCTAGAAGCTCTAGGACTGATACTCTGATAAACCTACTGTTCATGGCTAACGATCCGGCAGGAACTGGATGTTTGGCCAGAGCCTAAGAAGGGTGATGATCAGGACCAGGTGTGCAGATTGCTGATGGGATGCAGGTGCGGAAAACAAGAGAGCTCCCCGGAGCGTTCCCGAACCCTCGGGAAACTGGAGATCACGAACAGGAAAAACTAGTCACCAGACAGGACCCGACTCAGACTGCCGGGATCGTTACAGTACCCCCCCCTCCGACTGAACGCCACCGGGCGGACCTCCCGAGCGCCAGGATGGAGGCGGTAGAAATCACTGATGAGGTCAGCATCTAGGACCTGTCGCCGCGGAATCCAACTCCTCTCTTCAGGACCATACCCCTCCCAGTCCACGAGATACTGGAAACCCCGGCCCCGCCGTCTGGAATCCATGATGCGACGCACCGTGTAGGCAGGACCACCTCCGATCATCCGAGGAGGAGGAGGAGGAGGCGGAGGAGGCAACAGAGGACTGAGGAAGACAGGCTTGAGGCAGGAGACATGAAAGGTGGGATGGACTCTGAGCGTCCTCGGTAGTTTGAGTCGAACTGCCACTGGATTGATCACCTTCTCCACCACAAACGGACCAATGAACTTCGGTAACAACTTCCTAGACTCAGTCCGTAAAGGAAGATCCCGTGTGGCCAACCAGACCCTATCTCCGATGGTGTAGGTGGGAGCGGGGATCCGGCGACGATTCGCCTGGAGCTGATACCGGTCCGAAACTCTAAGGAGTGCCTTTCTGGCCCGATGCCAGGTCCGGTGGCAACGACGAATATGGGCCTGAACAGAAGGCACTGAGAGCTCCTTCTCCTGAGAAGGGAACAAGGGAGGTTGGTAGCCATACAGGCACTGGAAGGGAGACATCCCAGTGGCAGATGTAGGGAGAGTATTGTGGGCATACTCAACCCAAGGCAACTGAGAGACCCAGGAGGTGGGGTTGGAAGAGACCAGACAGCGTAGCGTGGATTCCATCTTCTGGTTGGCTCTCTCCGCCTGACCATTGGATTGGGGGTGAAAACCAGATGTGAGACTGACTGTAGCTCCAATGGCCAAACAGAAGGACTTCCAGACAGCAGAGGTAAACTGAGGGCCACGGTCGGAAACGATATCACTGGGCAAACCGTGGACCCTGAAAACCTCCCTAACCAGGATCTCGGACGTCTCCGAGGCAGAGGGAAGCTTGGCAATTGGCACAAAGTGGGCGAACTTGCTGAATCTGTCCACGATAGTCAGAACGACCGTGTTCCCCTCAGAAGCGGGCAACCCAGTGACGAAGTCCAGGGCCAGATGCGACCATGGTCGCCGGGGAATAGGAAGGGGGTGAAGTAGTCCAGAGCTGGGCCGATTGGTACTCTTATTCTGCGCACACACTGGACAGGCAGCAACAAAACCCCGAGTATCCTCGGCCATGGCAGGCCACCAAAAACGTCTGCGAAGAAACGCCATTGTCCGAGCCACGCCAGGGTGACAAGCCATCTTACTGGCGTGGGACCATTTGAGGACCGCAGGACGAACCGACTCAGGCACAAACAACCGACCGGGTGGACCGTTACCGGGACCGGGCTGAGTCCGAAGGGCCGCCAGCACCTCCTCCTCAATCTTCCACATAACTGCTCCCACGACGCAGTTCCGGGGGAGAATTGTCTCGGTCTTGGACCCACTCTCCTCCGTCTTGGAGAACATCCGGGACAAGGCGTCCGCCTTGCCGTTCTTAGATCCAGGTCGGAACGTCAGGAAAAACTTGAATCGTCCGAAAAACAACGCCCACCTGGCCTGACGGGAGTTGAGACGTTTAGCCGATTGCACGTAAGCAAGATTCTTGTGGTCAGTCCAGACAATAAACGGTTGCTCCGCCCCCTCCAACCAGTGGCGCCACTCCTCCAAGGCAAGTTTCACCGCGAGAAGCTCCCGGTTACCCACATCGTAATTCCTCTCCGCAGGCGAAAGGCGACGAGTAGTAGGCGCAGGGATGGAGTTTACTGTCCGTGGAGCATCGCTGCGACAGGATGGCGCCAACTCCCACATCAGACGCGTCCACTTCAACGACGAACTGACGGGCCGTGTCCGGTTGAGAGAGAATCGGTGCGTTGGTGAATCGCCTCTTCAAATCCAGAAACGCTCGATCCGCCTCCGGATTCCACTTGAAGGTCCTGATACTGGAAGTCAAGGCAGTTAATGGAGCGGCCACACGGCTGTAATCCCGGATGAATCTGCGGTAGAAATTCGCAAACCCCAAAAATCTCTGGAGCTGCAATCTCGTACCGGGCTGGGCCCATTCCAGAACCGCTCTAACCTTCTCCTGGTCCATCCTAATCTCTCCCCTGGAGATGATGTACCCGAGAAAGGATGTCGTGTGGGCGTGAAACTCGCACTTCTCGGCCTTCACGAACAGGCGATTCTCCAACAATCGCTGCAGAACCTGCCGGACATGCTGGACGTGGTCGGAAGGTTCCTTCGAGAAGATCAGAATGTCATCCAGGTAAACAAACACAAAGAGACCGATCATATCTCTCAGGACGTCGTTCACCATACTCTGGAATACCGCTGGAGCATTGGTCAGTCCAAACGGCATCACCTGATACTCGAAGTGACCCATCGGTGTATTGAAACCCGTCAACCACTCGTCCCCCTCTCTGATCCGGACCAGGTGATACGCATTGCGTAGGTCTAGCTTAGTGAACACCGTAGCACCCTGTAAGAGTCGAAGGCAGAACTCATCAAGGGCAGGGGATACTTGTTCTTGACCGTGATGTCATTCAACCCCCCGATAATCAATACACGGTCGAAGAGAGCCATCCTTCTTACCCACAAAGAAGAATCCTGCCCCCAGGGGTGATGACGAGGGACGAACGAGACCAGCAGCTAGGGACTCCTTGATGTAGGTCTCCAACGCCTCACGTTCAGGTCGGGAGATACTGTATAACCTTCCCTTGGGGTAGACAGCTCCAGGAACCAGGTTGATGGCACAATCATATGGTCGGTGGGGAGGGAGTGACAGAGCCTTCTGCTTACTGAAAACTTCCCCAAATCGTGATATGTCTCGGGAACCAGGGACAAATCTGGGGGTTTAGCCTCAATCACCTGACTGGGAACCGAATGGGGGCAGGCAGTCTTGAGACAGTTAGCATGACAATCAAGGCTCCAACTCGTTACCTTGCCCGTCACCCAATCGAACGTGGGATTGTGTTCCTTCAGCCAGGGGTATCCAAGGACCAGAGGAACATGGGAAGACGGCAGAATGAAGAATGAAATCATCTCAGAATGATTCCCCGACAACCGCATCTTAACCGGTTCAGTCCTCATCGTGATACGTGCCAGACTACTGCCGTTCAGAGTGGTCGCTTCAATGGCTTCCGGCAATTGCTCCTTGGAAAGCCCCAGCTGTTCCACCAACTTCGGCATCAAGAAAGCTTCCATCGGCACCTGAATCGATAAAGCGTTAAGCGCTAAGCTCTGATTCCTGTTCACAAGGGTAGCCGGGAAACGGGGTCTGACAGAGGTACTGAGAGGTTGAAACTGGCTCGCTAAAAGTCCTCCCAACTTTAGCGAGCCGGGCAGTTTGACGACCGCCGGGAACAAGTGGAGATGTAATGTCCCGAGCTACCACAGTAGAGGCAGCAGTTGGTCTTACGTCTATGTTGACGCTCCTCCTTGGTTAACCCGTGCCGCCCCACTTGCATGGGTTCAGAATCGGGAGAGAGGACCTCTCCACTAATCCATTGTGGTGGAGAATGATCGACGTGTTCTGGTCCACCACCCGACCCGACTGGGAACTGAGAAGCTGATCGATTGGACGGACCCCATTGCTTCTCCCTCCTTCGCTCTCGGACTCGATTATCCACCCGAATAGACAAGGCTACCAAGCTGTCCAGGTCACTAGGCTCGGATAGGAGATCAACTCATCCTTGAGCTGCTCCGACAGACCCTGGTAAAAGGCCGCTTGCAGAGACTCCTCGTTCCACCCACTCTCCACCGCCAACGTCTTGAACTCGATCACGAAGTCGGCCACGCTGCGAGTTCCTTGGTGAAGCGAAAACAGGCGCCTAGCTGCGTCCCTCCCTCGGACGGAATGGTCGAAGAGCTTCCTCATCTCGGCCGTGAACCCCTGGTATGAAGCCATGCAGGGGTCTTGTCGTTCCCAAACGGCTGAAGCCCACTCCAGCGCTCGACCACGCAGCAACGCAATCACAAAGGCTATCCTAGCCTTGTCTGTGGCATAAGAGTAGGGCTGTAGATCGAACACTAATCCACACTGCATAAGGAAGGAACGGCATCTTCCCAGCTCCCCCTCATATCTATCCGGCGTCGGAACCTCGGGCTCACGGACGGACACAGCTCCAGAAGCGGCAGGCGAGATGGGTGAAACCGGTAGTGGATCCTCCACCGGAAACTTGCGTTGGTTCTGGACCTCCGTCAGACCGGTAGAAAGGTTCCGAACTGACAACGCGATCTCCTGTAGTACCGTGCTATGATGGCCCAACATCTTCTCCTGATGGGTAATGGCATGGCGAACAGAGTCCAGGTCCGCTGGGTTCATTACTGTCCGGATCGTTCTGTCACGGTTCCCTCAGACAGAACCCAGAAGCAGACCAGGACAAGGAGAGTTGAACGAAGGTGAGGGTTTATTACAGATTCAAAAAGGTGCAGGATAATCCAGGGAACAGAGCGGGCGGCGTGGATGAGTTGTTGAGGGTGCAGTTGTTGGTCCAATGATGGCTCGGCAGCCGCCGACCATCAGGCAGAGGTAGGGTGAGGGTTCCGGACGAGTGACTGGAGATGGAACAAAAACGGAGGTAAGTCAACAATAAACCAACAAGGTACAAAACAACAAAACTAACGCTAGAAGCTCTAGGACTGATACTCTGATAAACCTACTGTTCATGGCTAACGATCCGGCAGGAACTGGATGTTTGGCCAGAGCCTAAGAAGGGTGATGATCAGGACCAGGTGTGCAGATTGCTGATGGGATGCAGGTGCGGAAAACAAGAGAGCTCCCCGGAGCGTTCCCGAACCCTCGGGAAACTGGAGATCACGAACAGGAAAAACTAGTCACCAGACAGGACCCGACTCAGACTGCCGGGATCGTTACAGTGCTGATGTTTAGGCCGAGGTATGTAAAGTTTTTTGTGTGCTCTAGGGCAACGGTGTCTAGATGGAATTTGTATTTGTGGTCCTGGCAACTGGACCTTTTTTGGAACACCATTATTTTTGTCTTACTGAGATTTACTGTCAGGGCCCAGGTCTGACAGAATCTGTGCAGAAGATCTAGGTGCTGCTGTAGGCCCTCCTTGGTTGGTGACAGAAGCACCAGATCATCAGCAAACAGTAGACATTTGACTTCAGATTCTAGAAGGGTGAGGCCGGGTGCTGCAGACTGTTCTAGTGCCCTCGCCAATTCGTTTATATATATGTTGAAGAGGGTGGGGCTTAAACTGCATCCCTGTCTCACCCCACGGCCCTGTGGAAAGAAATCTGTGTGTTTTTTGCCTATTTTAACCACACACTTTTTGTTTGTGTACATGGATTTTATAATGTCGTATGTTTTTCCCCCAACCCCACTTTCCATCAATTTGTATAGCAGACCCTCATGCCAAATTAAGTCAAAAGCTTTTTTGAAATCAACAAAGCATGAGAAGACTTTGCCTTTGCCTTTGTTTTGGTTTGTTTGTCAATTAGGGTGTGCAGGGTGAATACGTGGTCTGTCGTACAGTAATTTGGTAAAAAGCCAATTTGATATTTGCTCAGTACATTGTTTTCACTGATGAAATGAACTAGTCTGTTGTTAATGATAATGCTGAGGATTTTTCCCAAGGTTGCTGTTGGCGCATATCCCACGGTAGTTATTGGGGTCAGATTTGTCTCCACTTTTGTGGATTGGAGTGATCAGTCCTTGGTTCCAATATTGGGGAAGATGCCAGAGCTAAGGATGATGTTAAAGAGTTTAAGTATAGCCAATTGGAATTTGTGGTCTGTATATTTTATCATTTAATTGAGGATACCAACAACACCACAGGCCTTTTTGGGTTGGAGGGTTTGTATTTTGTCCTGTAGTTCATTCAATGTAATTGGAGAATCCAGTGGGTTCTGGTATTCTTTAATAGTTGATTCTAAGATTTGCATTTGATCATGTATATTTTTTTGCTGTTTGTTCTTTGTTATAGGGCCAAAAATATTGGAGAAGTGGTTTACCCATATATCTCCGTTTTGGATAGATAGCTCTTCGTGTTGTTGTTTGTTTAGTGTTTTCCAATTTTCCCAGAAGTGGTTAGAGTCTATGGATTCTTAATTACATTGAGCTGATTTCTGACATGCTGTTCCTTCATTTTCCGTAGTGTATTTCTGTATTGTTTTAGTGATTCACCATAGTGAAGGCTCAGGTTTTCTGGGTCTCAATTTTTTTGGTTGGATAGGTTTCTCAATTTCTTTCTTAGGTTTTTGCATTCTTCATCAAACCATTTGTCACTGTTGTTACTTTTCTTCGGTTTTCTGTTAGAGATTTTTAGATTTGATAGGGAAGCTGAGAGGTCAAATATACTGTTTAGGTTTTCTACTGCCAAGTTTACACCTTCACACAGTGGAACGTTTTGTCCAGGAAGTTGTCTAAAAGGGATTGAATTTGTTGTTGCCTAATTGTTTTTTGGTAGGTTTTGACACTACTTTCCTTCCATCTGTAGCATTTCTTGATATTATTCAGTTCCTTTGGCTTTGATGCCTCATGATTGAGTATTCTCCCTGTACACCAAGTCAGAACCGTAGGATAAATAAAGGGGGCATATAAGCAGACAATGAAAGCTCTTACAATATTCGATGATTACATTTCTCTAAAACAGGCTATAGGCTATAGCACCATGAAGTCAGAACAGTAGGCTAAGTTATGAGGGAGGAAAGGATCCAAATTATTAGGGTGAGGCACATGGGCTACTAACAGCTTATTATACAACATACACTTAGTATTACTTTCTTCGCTACAGTATACATATCTCCCTGGCATATTACATCGTTTATGCATCAGCATACAAGACATATTTCGACTCACCTTGTTGTACTGTGCTCAATTGAACAGAAAGGTGGAGCGGCAGTCCTTCTTGTGGGCTGTAGAAAGAGGCCTGAAATCCCGACTTGGAATCCTGAGTTGAATGACCGTTCAAAACTATTTTCTGTATTTTCCCAGTCGGAGCTAGTTTTATCCGAGATCCCAGTTGTATTGAACTCACTGAGATTTCCCAGTTCTGAGTTTCCAGTTGTTTTGAACGTGGCAGAAGAATGCTGGATTGACAGCATGGCCAATGTATTCAAACTTTTCTGGCCCATGGCATTACCCCCTTTTTCCTGATATCCAATTGGTAGTTACGATCTTGTCTCATCGCTGCAACTCCCCTACGGACTCAGCGAAGGTTGAGAGCCAAGCCACACTGCTTCTTGATACACTGCTTGCTTAACCCGGAAGCCAGCCGCACCAATGTGTCGGAGGAAACACTGCCGAACTGACGATCGAGGTTAGCTTGCAGACGCCTGGCCCGCCACAAGGAGTCGCTAGAGCATGATGAGACAAGGGCATCCCGGCCGGGATGTCCTTGTTGAATTAGCAATTTCCAACTTGTTGAGCCAATCACGGCGCAACTAGAGAACATTACCAACCCCTACGCTCCGTATTTTCCGCTGGCTGCCCCACCACCACAGAAAGCACTGAGCTAGGCTGAAACACCTGCATTTTGGAGCTGCTGTAGTGTATTAAAGATTATGACTTTCTTAATGGAACCAGAGGATGTTTATCTTAGTTCAAATGTAGCCGTTTGTAGGGTGACGCCCCAGGGGAGACCGGTGATTGGACGAAAGAGGGAGCAACCCATTTTTGCCATTGTTTATAAGTAGGAGCTAGACAAAGAGGCGGCAGAAGCATTCAGATTAATTTGGGACGGTGCTTCTCCAGACACCGCGGGTCTGTAACTCATGCTGAAAGCTTGTGATATGAATAAATCTTATGATCCAGGTTCAGTATGAGCGGACTCCTTTGTTCATCAGCAATAATTGCCAGCATTTACTCGATACGACAAATGGCGCCCAACGTGGGGCTGGTCTGCATCTCTCCTTTGCTTCATTCGTAGCCGCCAAGCTAACTCGTTCTGAAGTCATGGCCAGAAAAGGGTGAGTTTTTCTCACAAGCTTTGGAGGTTGTTAGTTTGGATACTACTTGTGTACACTGGAGGAATGTACCATTACGACCGAAATGTGCCTCATGTGGCGTTATTGCGGTCGACTAGGAGTCTGTAATAATTATTCTAAAATGTGGTTGCATTGGTAAACGGTAAATAATTGGAATTTTAGAGCAATCGATGGTAGGGATTAAGGCAGATATGCGCATACATTAGAGCACTGTACCGCTTAAAACCCCAGGGGGGCCATTTAGAATGGGCCGACAAATCCGGTTGCGCGTTAGAATGTGCAGTCGGTGTGTTTAACAGAAAACTCGGGTTGATGAAATTTATCTGGTTGTGATTATTGCTCGACTTTCATCCGACGGGGGGTCCGCTTGGGTGTAATTTCTCGGTGAATTGTCGTTAAATCCACGGTAGCACAAACGGTAGGATAATAAGTCAAAAGAAAAGGGCAGTGCAGGATGCTTATTGTGTGGGGTAGGCCACAGTTAGCTAAAGGCTAATGCTAATGCTAATGCTAAATGCTGGTTCAGGCCACATTGTACATAAAGGCTAATGCTAAATGCTAAGGCTAAATGCTAATTGTGTTGCGTGCTACATGCTAACTGGTGTCCTTAGAGGTCCCATTGCGATGGGATAACCCTCTTAAATGTGTTTGTGTGTGTGGAATTCAGAGTTCTACGCAAATGTGAGCTCTGTTAAGTGTTATTGTCTGACTATAAGTGTAAAATAGAGAACTGAGGTAGAATGCTGGCGTTCTATTGTTTGGCCATCGTATTGTTAAATGGATTTGCGCATGCGCTTGATTTTACGGCGCTAAAACTACAACACGAGGGGATTGGCTAAAACTACAACACGGGATTGTGGGTAAAGTGTCATATTTCTGTGGGGTGGTGTGCCGCAGGGGGAGACAGAGAAACACAGACGAGGGAACAAAGAGGAAAGATTTGAAAATGAATTAAATCTTCTAGTTGTTACATCGGCTGTTGGTTAAAGATGAAACTTGTTTTGTGATCTATTGAATTTATAAATTAGATATATGTTGACGGATTATAATAAATTAAATTAAATGACGATTAAAATAAATAAAAATTAAATAAAAATGTTATTGATCTATTTAGTCCTGAGTTGATTCTTAGAGCGAATGTGAACGAAGGAATATTAAATATGGTTGAAATAACTCAGTGATTGCATTAACTACTAAAATCTTTTTGTGTCTCTGTTCTTTTGTCATATGAGAGGAACAATGGAGAGAGAAAGAGAGGGGTGCTGACGTAACACGTCACGTGACGCGACAGAGGATCAAGTCAAAAGGTTTTGGTACTGGTCTGGTTACAAAATCTTCCCCTACAGGATATTTGATGTTATGACAATTTCACATAGGCTTGGCAAATACTGATTCATTAAAAATTGCATTTTAGAGTCTCTGGCATCACTTGGGTTTGATTGGAATTGTGTTGGGAATCAAGGACTGACATTATTCTGTAAAATTAAGATAATTAGGTGCTTATAGAGCAAGGGGGTTATGGGAATTGTAGTGTTGTAAGGTTAGAAGGCTTTGTTTTTGGGATTGCTTTGAAGTTGACTAACTTACATTTACTTTCCTGATGGGTTGTGGTAAGATAACCACCACTAATATTAGAACATATAAATTGGTAAGATATGATATAGAAATAAAAAATTGGTTTTAATTATTCATAATTTTTAATTGATTTTTTAATTGATTTTTTATTTTAATTAGAAATGGTTTTTGAATAAAAAAATTAATTGAATAGACATATTCATATTTTGGTTTTCAAAATTCAAATTTTTTTTTTTTTTGGGTTGTTTGGTTTATATTAATAATTAAAGGGGGGAAGCCATAGGCTATATAGTCTAAAATAAAATAATTCACGATAAAGGAATATAAAAGGGTTGTTACAATGGGGAAAAACGACATCAAGGCTATGAAAGTCATTACACCGGTTGATATAGTAAAAAATAGTAATCCTTTAACTAAAGTAGTGTTAGGTTATCCGGCAAATGAAATAAAAGTTGCCCTTCATTCTCAAACAAAAACTGATAAAAGATTCCAGCGATAAGATAAAGGTATAGAGAAAATGCTAAAGGAAGAAAAGGCGACAGAAAAACTAATGGCAGAAGTTAGTACACCTTTCTCACATACGGATTCAGCAAAAAGACACCCACCTTATGAGAAGGAAGTAGAGCTTAGGGATGTTTATCCTCAGCTTCCAGTGATCATCCAGCAGGGTGATTATTGCATCAGAGATGAAGATGAACGAATAATAGATAGAGGACAAGCAGAAACGACCAGAAAGATGAATCCAAAACTCCAGAAGGAAGAAAATGAGATGTCTGGAAGAGAAGAGTGAGGTTAAGGAAGATGGAACTTGAAGAAGATGATGAAGATGAAGATCAGAGTGATTTGAGAACAGATCATGTGTGGATATGACTCTGTGATCAGAAGGAAGTTGGCAAGAGAGGAAAGAAGGATATAAGAGATTCGAGTTCAGATGAAGACAGCGATAAAGAGGAGACTAAAGGTGCTGTGTATTCAAAAGGAGTTTGTCCTACAAGGACTGGCACAGAAGAAATAGAAGAAGATATAGACCGATGCTTATCATGCCTGGATAAAGCGACTAGTTTAGAAGAAGTAACACAACTGGATGAACAACTCAAGAAGAGAAGATACAGAAGGAGAAAACCTGCTGAGAAAATAATCCCAAGAATTGGAGGAGAAGAATAATACATTGAGGTCAAGGAAAGGCCAATAGTAAGAAGATGATGGAAGATGATATTTCGAGGACAGAACTTAGAATATAAGCTTTTGAAGAATCCTGATATGTCAACAGCAAGAAAGAACAGGATCAAGAAACTCTCAGAAAGCTCAATCATACAACTGGTGGAGAAGAGAAGCTTTGGTTATGAAGAATCAGAGTGAACCAAATCAACAATCACTGTTACAGCGTCAACTGAACAAGGCCAACCGCAATTGTACCAGCCACCAAGGGCGGTACCAGGTGTTTCATATCCACAGCCAGTTTCTGGACAGACACAGAATTGGAGAGGAAGAGGACGAGAAGGCTTAGAAGGAGGAGGAAGATTTCAGCTACACTTCCAGCAACTTTCAGAAGACTGTTATAATTATGGACAGGGTGGTCACTTTACCTGTGAGTGCAATAGGCCAGGAGGAAACAACAGAGAACATTTTTAAGGAAGATACAGGGGCCAGTCAAGATCACCTGATCTCCAGGTGAACCCTAAGGATTCTAGAGTGCCTAGAAGATACGAAGGGGGGTGTCAGCTGATAGCACCGATTAGAGAAGAGGAAGAAAATATCTAACAATTGAAGTAAAAACAGAGGACTATGAGAAGTGATAGTGAATAGTGGAAAAACTTTTATCTGTGTTCAGCCTAAAGAGGTTAAACATCTCACTATGTAAAATTAACTAATTAGGATAGGGATTTGAGGTAGTAAAACAGCTAATTACTCTTAAGGAACCAATTGAGCTCTGCTATAAAAATCAAAGAGAAATTAAAATAGACATACTAATATTAGAACATATACCTGTTGCATTGTTGGAAAGAGATGCATTGTGTAAATTGAACTGTACAATAAGATGTACACTAGACGGCTGTCTGGTAGAAGATTTTAAAAAGTAGGGTTTTTGGGAATCATATTTGCTTAAAAAGATAATATCATAGGAAGAATGATAATCTATTAGACTGCCTATTAGACAATCTGTCTGAAAAATAAAGTTAAAAGAGGTGACGGATATTCTGGGTTACATTCTTACACCAAGAGATTTCAGGCTAGGCTAAAAGGTGTTTAGTCGTTTGCCAAGTCTGTGTGTAAAGAAGTCAGAAGCAAGTGGGGACTTCCCAATCACATTTTCTAAAAATTTGGTGGTAAAGGGATTTTGTGAATAAATCAGTGGAAAAGGTTTTTAAGGGTTAGGAGAAAAGATTAGATTAAAATAAGTTAGGAGAACTAGGTTGAAGGAACTCTAAGACAGTAAGCTAAGTTTCAAAGTTAGTAGTAAGAGAGAGAACAGTGGTGAAGGACATTTTAGAGTTTAGTGGGAAGATATGGTAGGAGTTTAGATCTGTTAGGAGCAGATGCATTGAGAAAGTATGTGTTGCTGAATGATAAGAGAAGATTGAGGGTGATTGAGTATCTATATTTACAGTTCCCAGCAGGGAGATCAAGGTAATTATAGGTGTATTTTTTATAATCAAAACTTTGAAAGTCAGGGATTAGAGGTAGGACTGAGAGTTGGAAAAAGTGACACTAGTGGTGATAGATGGAAGTACAAGCAAAGAGTTCAAAGCTTTGGGGAAAATGGATGAAGTAACTAAGGACATTAACACTTCAGTCTATTAAAACAACAGTGAGAAGCAATTTAACTCTTTCAACATTGATAGTTATTAAAGCCATAAATATATCGCATTTGATTATAAGGGAACCAATAGCTCCAGCACCAATTTTAGAGGAAAATACTTATTAGGGTTAGGATGGGGACGTTCCTCCCACATGGAGAGATAATTATGGAGAATAAGTATTGTTATCAGGACCAGATGTAGAAGCTGTTGCACCTAGTCAAAGGAGGTATAGTTTGTACAACGATATGAAGTGGGAGAGGGTTATGAGTGATTGTTCATTTATTTTGCGTAATGTTACAGAGAAAGACCAGGGAGAATATATGTGTACTTATCTAGTGCAAGCATTAAAATTTGTTCCGCTTCCACAGTCACCAAGGGAGTTCAGGAGGAGTAGATTACCGTAGTCACTCCAACAGTAGATAATACACCGAGGATATCGGGAACTTTCCCACTAGAAGTAGTTAAGGGTGTTAATACATCAACTAAATCAACTACTTTAATGGTAACTTTGGAAGGGATTAATGATGCGACGGCAATAACAAATGTAGGAAGTATGACACCGACACCGACAACAACTTTTCTGAAATTAAAGGGGGTAGCAAGAAGGACTCAGGGGTTTATGATACGGATAGAGAGTGCTGTCAATATAGATTCATCTGAAATAGTGAAGGATACTATCATGGATGCACAGGATGAAGTCTTTGATTTTAATGACAGACAAGGAGAGGTATCTGATCAGTACCGCTCGTTAGGGAAGAGAGAAACTAAATGGATGGGTTTGATTCTTCTGTTGTGAAAATTAGAGATAGATGGGCAGGTAGGAATCTTTGGTTCCAGCAGCTCATTCTGTAAGATCAGTGAGGAATCTTGAGGGTCCATGTCTGTTGAGAATTCCAGCCAAACATTTTAGAGACGGTCGCTCGACCTCTATCAAGTATGTGTCAATCTTATGCTTTTTCATGACTGTTGTATCAGCAACAACGATCAGTAACAGATAAAATAATGTTGTTGTCAAAACATTTGTTTAAGCCTAGGGTTGGGTGTTATTGGGTTAAGTGAATTAACTTGTGTGAATTTGTTAAATGGGAATAAAAATCAGGTAACAGCGAACCCTGAAGCATTGGAGGTTAAACCATTGAGGGCTAAAAGTTGTTTTTGTTCTAATAAAACATATGATGTAAGGGGTATGTTTATGGGAATATCAGATTGTGATGATTATATGATAAATTTGGGTAAGCATGACCTTTAGGGTAGTAATGAGAAATATGTTACTTTTTATGTTCCAGTTAGTAAGAAGAGCAGGACTTTGATGGTTAAAAGATTAGCTTTTGCCTGACAATGTGACTATGGGGAATTTTAGAGATATTTGGAGGGTTTGTGGTGATGAAATATATATTCTTACCCTATTGATGGACAGGATGTTGTTACATGTCAACGTTGAAGCTTCCATATGAGGTTTTTTACCATTAAAAGAGGGGTAGCACCGAACACAGATCAATCTGAATCTAGGGTTGAAAATAGGGTGAAAAGAGACATGGCGACATGTCATAGTCTTCAAGCCTATCATTGAAGGATAAATCTAAGGGAGAAGGAGGGACTTTTTCCATGGTATGGTGTAACATTTGGGAAGATCACATTGATAATGTTAGTTATACTTTGAGTCCAGATAGTTCAGATATTATCACTAGGGTTATATATGCATTGAAGAATATAAGGGATGCATTTGGTAGATCTGAAGGAGCTGGATGGTCAGCGAAGTCTTGGTTGCAAGATCAGTTAGGCCAGTAGGAGCAGTGATGGATGACATTTTAATAGCAGGTTTGATAACACTGTGTGTGATGTTTGTAATTTGTTACTGACCTTTGAGAAAGCTATGATATTAAGATAGGTTGGAATAGTGATGCCTGGAGACAACACTCAGATGCCGTTGTTGACTGTTCCTGATCTGGATGAAGATGGACAAGGGGGTCTGGATGGAGTATTAATGGATAAATATCCTTTTTGATCATTTTTCAATTTTTTTTCAATATTAGGGTGATTTTAGTATGATTTTATGAATCAAAGGGGGGAAGTGTATGAATGAATAATTATCCTAGTTCATTATTCTATCATGTATATTGATTCATAAATCATTTATATATAATTTTTATATTCTTAGTTGATATTGATGTTTAATTTGAAAGGGTTGTTTTGCAAAAGATACTGTTTGGTCTTTTCTTTTCTTCCAGAAGCATTTGGGGGAATATGTGGAGATTGAAATACTCAAACAAGGACAATATGAAAGGACAATGACTGGAGGAGATGAAACAAGGAGGGTGTGGAAAGGTTCCCATTCCATCATCAACAATCCATTGGAAGTCGAGACTACGGGGAGATGAAGTGTAGTGGACTACATTCCAGTGTCTGCAATGAAATATAGACATATTTGCATGTGTAATACATAATTTGTGTCATATTCTTAGGTGTTAATTTTTGTAGAATGATATTTGATGTTATTGGATACATGTGGGGATCTTAGATGTTTTTGTTTATTTCGTTGATGCTTAGGGACAGGGAGTCTAGGCAGGGAGAGGTCCACTGTAGGGTCCAATGGGTTGACCAGCCTTAGAGTGGACATTTTTTGGATAGGATTTTGTTTGCAGGGGCTTACATGTGTATTTAATTGCATCATAGTTTCAAATGCATTGATAGGGATTTATGAGTTTATCTGGAGTATCTAGGTGGTTGCCTGGGGCAGAGGAACCGTGAGAGAATTTTACTGTCTTGATTGATGGATGGATATCTGGAAAGATGGCTGCCGGACAGTTTTTCGCTCTCACACTCCATAAACATTTGTTCATATTTCATAGAAAGGTATTTACACTCTAGAGAAAAATGTTTTTTTGGTTTAATGTTAAAGATACTCAATAAGATAAATTGTTACTAGTCATAATCCTATTCTGTTTGTTTTCGAGACTTTTAGTTAGTCTCGAAGGGGGGAAATGTAGTGTATTAAAGATTATGACTTTCTTATGGAACCAGAGGATGTTTATCTTAGTTCAAATGTAGCCGTTTGTAGGGTGAGGCCCCAGGGGAGACCGGTGATTGGACGAAAGAGGGAGCAACCCATTTTTGCCATTGTTTATAAGTAGGAGCTAGACAAAGAGGCGGCAGAAGCATTCAGATTAATTTGGGACGGTGCTTCTCCAGACACCGCAGGTCTGTAACTTATGCTGTAAACTTGTGATATTAATAAAAGCTTCTAATCAAGGTGCAGCCTAAGCGGACTCTTTGTTTGACAGCAATAGCCACCAACATCCGACGGGACACGACACTGCCTTAATCAAGAAAGCAAAAAAGAGAACATGTTTGTATGCGGCTTTATTAACTCAATGATTATAAAAACAATTACATTGTTTCCATACTGATATGTGACACGAATTAATGCCACAATAACATGCGAAACAGGCACAAACAGGTGGGGCTCAAAACAGATGGGGATTAGTGCAGTGTTATAAATGGGAGATATGTACTTTTCAACAGTTTTTGAAGGTATAGCCTACCTCAAGCTGGTCCCCATCCGACTCTGAGCACAGAGAATCAGGCAGATCCGAACTCACTGGCTCTGATGGATGGGATACCTCCTGGCTGGCTCAGACAGTCGATGGTCCTAAAGTCATTTGAAGAGGTAAATTGAAGAGGTAAATTTTTATAAGCTCAGCATAACTACCATTTCTTGCTTTCTCAAATGTCAACCAAAGCTTAACATACTTTGTCTCACAGGTTTCACCGACGTGTAGGGCGTCAGGGCTTTCAGTGGTCGACCGTCCAACTGTTCCAACTGGAGAAGATTGTTGGCTTCCACCAAATGCAAATATTATCAGAGATTTTTATATTCACCTTAACGGATGGTGACCCCAGCTAGGAGCGAAAGAGCAGCGAGGTTTCCTTTTGTCCTTCTTCCAAACCAAGTAATTCGCCCGGATGTCGAAGCACTTGGTCCCTTTCTTGATTCTCCTCCGGTAGCTCTCCTGTTTCTCCTGCGCCTTGTCCATGTTCAGTCTCACCTTGATTGATAACTGAAATAAATGCAATTATATTTCATATTATTACAAATACATCTCTTACATACTGTATTTGTCCCCCCCCCTCACCTGCTGCTCTTCCTGGGTGTGACACTCTGGCTCCATGGACGTTGATATTTGAGCCAGGGTTGTTCATTTTCATTGTTTGGGTGTATTTCTATGTTGGGGATTTCTGGTTGTTCATTTCTATGTTTGGGGTTAATTGTTCTTTATTAGTCATATGACTCCCAATCGGAGGTAACGAGTGTCAGCTGTCGGCTCGTTATCTCTGATTGGGAGCCATATTTAAACTGTGTGTTTTCACATTGTATTTGTGGGTTTTTGTTCCATGTTTCTGTCAGTGCTACAGAGGACTTCACTATCGTCATTTGTTGTTTTTTGTGGTTGCTTTATTAAATAAAGTCATCATGTTCACTCCACGCGCTGCGTATTGGTCCGTTTCCTCAGACGATCGTGACAGAAAAACCCACCATAAAAGGACCAAGCAGCGCGTCCAGGAGCAAAGGGTCTGGACATGGGAGGAACTGTTGGACGGTAAAGGGTCCTGGACTTGGGAGAAGATCCTGGATGGTATGGATCGCCGACCATGGAACGAGACGGTGGAGAGGCGACGGCGAGAGGAGCAACGGCATCGGCAGGGCCATCGTCGGAAGGACGGGAGGCAACCCCAAAAAAATTTTGGGGGGGGGCACATGGCTTGGGCGGCTGGGCAGCAGGAGGCTGCCACAGGGAGAAAAGGAGAGAAGGCTAACGGAGTACGGGAGCCATTGGCGAGTAGAGGGAGGGAAGTGTGTGTGGCACGGCGTGAAAGACTGATGGGTGTTGCCAGTCCGGTCCGGCCCGTTCCTGATCCTCGGTTGAGGCCAGTGGTGTGTGTTCCCGGTACGGACCGGCCTGTTCCTACTCCAAGCACCAGGTCCACGGTGTGCTACGCCAGCCCGGCCCGGCCTGTTCCGGCCACTCGCACCAGGGATGCGGTGCGCGTCGCCAGCCCAGCCCGGCCTGTTCCTACTCCACGCACCAGGGATACGGTGCGCGTCGCCAGCCCAGCCCGGCCTGTTCCTACTCCACGCACCAGGGATACGGTGCGCTTCGCCAGCCCGGCCCGGCCTGTTCCGGCCTCTCGCACCAGAGATACGGTGCGCGTCGCCAGCCCAGCCCGGCCTGTTCCTGCTCTCCGCACTAGGCCTTATGTGCGTCCCCAGGGTCCAGCATGCCCTGTTGCTGCTCTCCGCACTAGGCCTTATGTGCGTCCCCAGGGCCAAGCATGCCCTGTTGCTGCTCTCCGCACTAGGCTTAATGTGAGTCCCCAGGGTCCAGCATGCCCTGTTCCGGCTCTCCGCACTAGCCCTTATGTGCGTTCCCAGGGTCCAGCATGCCCTGTTGCTTCTCCCCGCACTAGCCCTGAGATGCGTGTCCTCAGCCCGGTACCTCCAGTTCCGGCACCACGCATCAGGCCTACGGTGCGTCCCCCAGGGCCAAGCATGCCCTGTTGCTGCTTCCCGCACTAGCCCTGAGATGCGTGTCCTCAGCCCGGTACCTCCAGTTCCGGCACCACGCATCAGGCCTACGGTGCGTCCCCAGGGTCCAGCATGCCCTGTTGCTTCTCCCCGCACTAGCCCTGAGATGCGTGTCCTCAGCCCGGTACCTCCTGTTCCGGCACCACGCACCAGGCCTACGATGCGCCTCAGACGGCCAGAGTCTGCCGTCTGCCCAACGGGGCCTGAACTGTCCGTCTGCCCAACGCCGTCTGAACTGCCCGTCTGCCCAACGCTGTCTGAACTGTCCGTCTGCCCAACGCCGTCTGAACTGCCCGTCTGCCCAACGGCGCCTGAACTGCCCGTCTGCCCAACGGCGCCTGAACTGCCCGTCTGCCCAACGCCGTCTGAACTGTCCGTCTGCCAAGCGCCGCAGGAACTGCCCGTCTGTACTGAGCCTGCAAAGCCGCCCGTCTGCCATGAGCCTTCAGAGCCGTCCGCCAGACCGGAGCCGCTAGAGCTCTCCGCCAGACAGGAGCAGCCAGAGCCTTCCGCCAGACAGGATCAGCCAGAGCCTTCCGCCAGACAGGATCAGCCAGAGCCTTCCGCCAGACAGGATCAGCCAGAGCCTTCCGCCAGACAGGATCAGCCAGAGCCTTCCGCCAGACAGGATCAGCCAGAGCCTTCCGCCAGACAGGATCAGCCAGAGCCTTCCGCCAGACAGGATCAGCCAGAGCCTTCTGCCAGACAGGATCAGCCAGAGCCTTCTGCCAGCCAGGATCCGCCAGAGCCGTCCAGCCAGGATCCGCCAGAGCCAGCCAGCCAGGATCCGCCAGTTAGTCAGGTACTGTCCCTTAGTCCGGTGCTGCCCCTTAGTCCGGTGCTGCCCCTTAGTCCAGTGCTGCCCCTTGGTCCGGTGCTGCCCCTTAGTCCAGTGCTGCCCCTTAGTCCGGTGCTGCCCCTTAGTCCGGTGCCGCCCCTTAATCCAGTGGGGTTTAGTTGGGGGGTGGTCATGTG
The DNA here is from genome assembly GCF_020615455.1 of Coregonus clupeaformis. Classification (NCBI taxonomy): domain Eukaryota; kingdom Metazoa; phylum Chordata; class Actinopteri; order Salmoniformes; family Salmonidae; genus Coregonus; species Coregonus clupeaformis. The sequence continues at coordinate 16,582,239 of NC_059220.1, read as the reverse complement.
GAGGGGGATACGGAAGCGGATAGTGACTAAGGTGGGGTGGGGACCACGACCTGGGCCAGAGCCGCCACCATGGACAGACGCCCACCCAGACCCTCCCCTAGACTGTATGCTGGTGCGCCCGGAGGTCGCACCTTTAGGGGGGGGTACTGTGACACTCTGGCTCCATGGACGTTGATATTTGAGCCAGGGTTGTTCATTTTCATTGTTTGGGTGTATTTCTATGTTGGGGATTTCTGGTTGTTCATTTCTATGTTTGGGGTTAATTGTTCTTTATTAGTCATATGACTCCCAATCGGAGGTAACGAGTGTCAGCTGTCGGCTCGTTATCTCTGATTGGGAGCCATATTTAAACTGTGTGTTTTCACATTGTATTTGTGGGTTTTTGTTCCATGTTTCTGTCAGTGTTACAGAGGACTTCACTATCGTCATTTGTTGTTTTTTGTGGTTGCTTTATTAAATAAAGTCATCATGTTCACTCCACACGCTGCGTATTGGTCCGTTTCCTCAGACGATCGTGACACTGGGGTCCAAACACATTAAGGAACTAACATTAAAATAAAGCAAAAGATAAAACAGTACATCATATAACATTATTACACTACTACATATCTACAATACAAAAGGTATTATACCACCATACAACAATATTACAATGTACGTGTGTGTAGAGTGTGTGTGCTAGCGCTTGTGTGCGTATGCGTGTGTCTGTACCTGTGTGTGTGTCTCTTCACGGTCCCCGTTGTTCCATAAGATGTTTTTTAAATCTGATTCTACTGCTTGCATCAGTTACCTGATGTGGAATAGAGTTCCATGAAGTCATGGCTCTATGTAGCACTGTGCACCTCCCATAGTCTGTTCTGGACTTGGGGATTGTGAAGAGACATCTGGTGGCATGTCTTGTGGGGTATGCATGGGTGTCCGAGCTGTGTGCTAGTAGTTTAAACAAACAGCTCGGTGCATTCAGCTTGTCAACACTTCTTACAAAAACAAATAGTGATGAAGTAAATCTCTCCTCCACTTTGAGCCATGAGAGATTGACATGCATATCATTAATGTTAGCCCATGTACATTTAAGGGCCATCCGTGCTGCCCTGTTCCGAGCCAATTGTAAGTCCCTCTTTGTGTCACCTGACCACACGACTGAACAGTAGTCCAGGTGTCGTATATCAAGATTATGACGTTGTTAATGTTTTTAAGTGGAACCGGAGAGGACGTTTATTTTAGTGTCAGAGGGAATGGTTTTAATGTGACACCCCGGATAGGACAGAGAAGTCTGTGTGTTGTAGACAGGGGATTGGACAGTAGAGGGAGCCACCCACATCTTGGGGAGATTATATATACTGGGGGGAAAACGAAGAAGAGGTTAGAGCGACCATTGCAATCTGGGGCGTCGCTCTCCGGGTGGGCATGACACCTGTAACTCATGCTGAAAGCTTGTGATATGAATAAACTTATGATCAAGATTCAGTATGAGCTGACTCCTTTGTTTATCAGCAATAATTGCCAGCATTTACTCGATACGACAAATGGCGTCACGAAAAGGGAAGGACTGCATCTCTTTGTTCCATTCATTGCCGCCAAGCTAACTCCTTCTGAAGTCATGGCCAGATAAGGGTGAGTTTTTCCTCACCGCTTTGGGAGTTTGTTAGTTTGGATGCTATTTGAGTGTGTACTGGAGAGATGTACCGTTAGAACAGATGTGCTTTATGTTGCTTTATTGCTGAGAACTGGGGGTCTGGCTAATCATTATACATTTCTTTGCACTGGTAGACAGTGTAAAAGGGGGGAGAGTAGGCTTGGAATTTTAGAGCAATCGATGGTAGGGATTAAGGCAGATATTGGCAGATATAATACAAGGCAGATGTACAAGGCAGATATACGTATACATTAGGGCACTGCACCGTGTAAAGACCCCAGGGGGGCGACCTCATGGTGGGCCATAAATCCTCATAACGCGTTAGGTGTTTTTAGGTCAGTCTAAAGACTGGGGTTGATGGGATTTATTTGATTGTGGTTACTGCTCATCTTTTATTCGACGGGATATCTGCATGGGGGAACTTCTCAGTAGATAGCCATTGAACTCACGGCAGCATAAACGGTAGAGAATAAGACAAAGGAAAGGGCAGTGCAGGTTACAGTGGGGAAAAAAGTATTTAGTCAGCCACCAATTGTGCAAGTTCTCCCACTTAAAAAGATGAGAGAGGCCTGTAATTTTCATCATAGGTACACGTCAACTATGACAGACAAATTGAGGGAAAAAAATCCAGAAAATCACATTGTAGGATTTTTTATGAATTTATTTGCAAATGATGGTGGAAAATAAGTATTTGGTCACCTACAAACAAGCAAGATTTCTGGCTCTCACAGACCTGTAACTTCTTCTTTAAGAGGCTCCTCTGTCCTCCACTCATTACCTGTATTAATGGCACCTGTTTGAACTTGTTATCAGTATAAAAGACACCTGTCCACAACCTCAAACAGTCACACTCCAAACTCTGCTATGGCCAAGACAAAAGAGCTGTCAAAGGACACCAGAAACAAAATTGTAGACCTGGACCAGGCTGGGAAGACTGAATCTGCAATAGGTAAGCAGCTTGGTTTGAAGAAATCAACTGTGGGAGCAATTATTAGGAAATGGAAGACATACAAGACCACTGATAATCTCCCTCGATCTGGGGCTCCACGCAAGATCTCACCCCGTGGGGTCAAAATGATCACAAGAACGGTGAGCAAAAATCCCAGAACCACACGGGGGGACCTAGTGAATGACCTGCAGAGAGCTGGGACCAAAATAACAAAGCCTACCATCAGTAACACACTACGCCGCCAGGGACTCAAATCCTGCAGTGCCAGACGTGTCCCCCTGCTTAAGCCAGTACATGTCCAGGCCCGTCTGAAGTTTGCTAGAGTGCATTTGGATGATCCAGAAGAGGATTGGGAGAATGTCATATGGTCAGATGAAACCAAAATAGAACTTTTTGGTAAAAACTCAACTCGTCGTGTTAGGAGGACAAAGAATGCTGAGTTGCATCCAAAGAACACCATACCTACTGTGAAGCATGGGGGTGGAAACATCATGCTTTGGGGCAGTTTTTCTGCAAAGGGACCAGGACGACTGATCCGTGTAAAGGAAATAATGAATGGGGCCATGTATCGTGAGATTTTGAGTGAAAACCTCCTTCCATCAGCAAGGGCATTGAAGATGAAACGTGGCTGGGTCTTTCAGCATGACAATGATCCCAAACACACCGCCCGGACAACAAAGGAGTGGCTTCGTAAGAAGCATTTCAAGGTCCTGGAGTGGCCTAGCCAGTCTCCAGATCTCAACCACATAGAAAATCTTTGGAGGGAGTTGAAAGTCTGTGTTGCCCAGCGACAGCCCCAAAACATCACTGCTCTAGAGGAGATCTGCATGGAGGAATGGGCCAAAATACCAGCAACAGTGTGTGAAAACCTTGTGAAGACTTACAGAAAACGTTTGACCTGTGTCATTGCCAACAAAGGGTATATAACAAAGTATTGAGAAACTTTTGTTATTGACCAAATACTTATTTTCCACCATCAACACACAATGTGATTTTCTGGAATCTTTTTTCTCATTTTGTCTGTCATAGTTGACGTGTACCTATGATGAAAATTACAGGCCTCTCTCATCTTTTTAAGTGGGAGAACTTGCACAATTGGTGGCTGACTAAATCCTTTTTTTCCCCACTGTACTTGTTACGTGTTGCAAGCCACAGGTTAGCTAAAGGCTAATGCTAATGCTAAATGCTAATGCTAATTGTGTTGCGTGCTACATGCTAACGTGTGACCTTAGAGGGCCATTGCGATGGAATAAAGCCTCTTAAATTATGTGTGTCACGCCCTGGCTCTGGGGACACTGTTATGTTGAGCCAGGGTGTGTAGATCTATGTATTCTATTTCATGTTGGGAGTTCTAGTTTGCTTATTTCTATGTTGGCCTGAGTGACTCCCAATCAGAGGCAACGAGTGTCAGCTATCAGCTGGTTGTCTCTGATTGGGAGCCATATTTAAACTGTCTGTTTTTCCCGTTGTGTTGGTGGGTTCTTGTTCTAGTTGGTTTATGTTAGACCGTTGACTGTCACGTTATCGTTTTTGTTCGTGTTTCCTTCAGTGTTAATAAATATGTTTTCATTCAACGCTGCGCATTGGTCCTCTGTTCCCGACGATCGTGACAGAAGAACCCACCAAAACTGGACCAAGCAGCGTATCCAGGAGCCATCGCTAGCAGATCTCCGGGGCAACCTCGACTGGGTCAAGCCTAGTGAGGAGCAGAGAGGGTGGACTTGGGAACAGTGGAGGAAGAGCTTCGACTGGGTCAAGCCCAATGAGGAGCTGAATGGCGGGAGTTGGAAGCAGAAGAGCGAGAGTTGGGCGAGAATTATAGAGGCCTGGCCCACGGGGAGGAGAGAACCCCAGAACATTTTTAGGGGGGGGCTCACGACGTCGGGGCAGCAGGAGGCCGCGATAGAGCGGTCCAGCGGGTTGGCAGAGGAGGCCGCCAGGTTACGGGGGCCACTGGTCGAAGAGGGGATGGAAGGTGTAGAGGCACGGCGAGAGGTACTGGGGTGTGTTACCAGTCCGGTCCGGCCCATTCCAGATCCCGGTGTAGGGCCAGTGGTGTGTGTCCCCAGTACGGTCCGGTCTGTTCCTGCTCCCCGCACCAAGTATACGGTGCGCGTCGCCAGCCCAGCCCGGCCTGTTCCTGCCCCTCGCACCAAGCCTACGGTGCGCGTCGCCAGCCCGGCCCGGCCTGCTCCTGCCCCTCGCACCAAGACTACGGTGCGCGTCGCCAGCCCGGCCCGGCCTGCTCCTGCCCCTCGCACCAAGCCTACGGTGCGCGTCGCCAGCTCGGCCCGGCCTGTTCCTGCTTCTCGCACCAAGCCTATGGTGCGATTCGCCAGCCCGGCCCGGCCTGTTCCTGCTCCCCGCACCAAGCCTATGGTGCGCGTCGCCAGCCCGGTCCGGCCTGTTCCTGCCACTCGCACCAAGCCAGGGGTGCGAGTCGTCAGCCCGGTCCAGCCCGTTCCTGCTCCACGCACCAAGCTATAGGGGTGCGTATCGTCAGCCCGGTCCGGCCCGTTGCTGCTCCACGCACCAAGCCAGGGGTGCGCATCGTCAGCCCGGTCCGGTCCGCTCCTGCTTCCCGCACCAAGCCAATGGTGCGCGTCGCCAGCCCGGTTCGGCCCGCTCCTGCTCCTCACACCAAGCCAGTGGTGTGCGTCGTCAGTCCAGCACGGCCCGTGCCTGTTCTCCACACCAAGCCAGTGGTGGGCGTCGTCAGTCCGGCACGGCCCGTGCCTGTTCCACTGGTGCCTGGTCCGGCACCGGTCAGATGCGTTACGCCGGAGCTAGAGCAATCCGCTCCATCAGTGTGCAGTCCAGCTCCGGCCAGCGGGGCCAGACCGGACCAGGGGTACTTTCGGGGGTTGGAGAGGGAGTGGGGATCAGGCCCGGAGCCGGATCCGCCGCCAAGGCGGAGTGCCCACCCGGTCCCTCCCCTGTGGTATTTAGTTGGCGCGGTCGGAGTCCGCGCCTTTAGGGGGGGGTACTGTCACGCCCTGGCTCTGGGGACACTGTTATGTTGAGCCAGGGTGTGTAGATCTATGTATTCTATTTCATGTTGGGAGTTCTAGTTTGCTTATTTCTATGTTGGCCTGAGTGACTCCCAATCAGAGGCAACGAGTGTCAGCTGTCAGCTGGTTGTCTCTGATTGGGAGCCATATTTAAACTGTCTGTTTTTCCCGTTGTGTTGGTGGGTTCTTGTTCTAGTTGGTTTATGTTAGACCGTTGACTGTCACGTTATTGTTTTTGTTCGTGTTTCCTTCAGTGTTAATAAATATGTTTGCATTCAACGCTGCGCATTGGTCCTCTGTTCCCGACGATCGTGACAGTGTGACAAAACTAGGGCCTGTAGGACCTGCCTTGTTGATAGTTTGTCACGATCGTCGAACAGAGATGAGGACCAAGGCGCAGCGTTGCAGGCAAACATACTCTTTATTAGAGACACGATCAGAAACAACAAAACGAAAACGTGACAGTTCACGGTCTAACACAACAGACTAGAAACAAGATCCCACAAACTCTGTGGGGAAACAGGCTGCTAAAGTATGATTCTCAATCAGAGACAACAAGCAACAGCTGAATCACGTTGCCTCTGATTGAGAACCACACTGGCCAACATAGAACAACAATACTAGAAAGTGAAACCTAGAACAAAACACATAGACTTTACACACCCTGGCTCAACATATTAGAGTCCCCAGAGCCAGGGCGTGACATAGTTGTTGAAAAGGCAGAGTAGCGCTTTATTATTGACAGACTTCTCCCCATCTTAGCTACTGTTGTATCAATATGTTTTGACCATGACAGTTTACAATCCAGGGTTACTCCAATAAGTTTAGTCACCTCAACTTCCTCAATTTCCACATTATTCATTACAAGATTTAGTTGAGATTTAGGGTGTAGTGAATGATTTGTCCCAAATACAATGCTTTTAGTTTTAGAAATATATAGGACTAACTTATTCCTTGCCACACATTCGGAAACTAACTGCAGCTCTTTGTTAAGTGGCTTTACTCAAAGCCAGTGGCATGTCGTTAGTAAAGATTTAAAAAAGTAAGGGGCCTAGGGAATTCCTGATTCTACCTGGATTATGTTGGAGAGGCTTCCATTAAAGAACACCCTCTGTGTTCTGTTAGACAGGTAACTCTTTATCCACAATATAGCAGGGGGTGTAAAATAAATTAACAGCAGACAATTTTTACCTGGTCAAAAACCTCCACATCCTTCTCAGCCAGTGCCTGAAGACAGTCCTCGAAGGCGTTCTGATCTGGTTCGACAACTTCCAGCACATCAGGTGGAGTTTCAGTGATCTGAAAGTATGTTACACAAAAATAGCAATAGACAAACAACAACACTAAGTCAATCACAATTTTGAAAGACTACAATATATGCAATAATTGTGTACAATTGCATTGTTTACCTCAGTCAACAGCTGCGGCTCCCGTCTTTACAGCAGGTGATAGGGCAAGTACTCGATGGAGGCCTGGACTCTGCTGTTGTGTGCAAAGATAATTACCTTCAGGTTGTCCTCCCACAGTTCCTGGTACCCGTCAAGGGACTTGCCCATGGCAGTCTTGAGGGTCTGGTTGGTCCGTTCATCCAAACCTGGAGGAGGAGGTAGGAAAGGGATATCTATTGACAATGTAAGATATTGAACTATGTCTGATTATGTACCATGAAAAAACTCAAACAAATTGTAAAAAAAAAAAACATTGGTGACAGAATATAACCTATAACATCCATACCTTGTTCCAGAGTTCATGACTTCGGTCACTCAAGAGGACCTCAGGAGAACTGTGGGTTGAAGATGTCCATCAAAGCCTTGGAGGTGACCTCACAAGTCTGGTCCTTGATGGGTATCATACAAAACGAAAATAGATGTTTGGTTCCAAGCACCCTTTTTAATGGGTTACAGAAGGGAATTTTAGAGTTAAGCACATTCTCTTCCTTTACTGAAATTAATGGGTATTGACTCCACCACTTGGTAAAGTAATCGGTCACTGTCAGACACCAGCTGTTGCCATTCCTGGATTTCGTGAAGGGTCCGATGAGGTCCACCCCTAACATTTAAAGTGTTAGAGAAAATATTACTTTATTCTTACCCATATCTGAGTCATACAGTATGTACATTTTCATATTTGTAAGGATACTGACACAAACACATTCTATAAAATTGAACTCTGCTGTGGTCAAATAAAGCAGCCATTACAAAACAACTTATCAGGGCAGAATTTGAATTGTGACACTTACCGATCATGTGCCATGTTGAAACAACTGATGTTCTTCAACTCCAGCGCCACAGATTTCACCCTCAAACTTCTGGCAGGCTAGACAGGTACTGACCTTTAAGCGCAGTGACAAATTAAAACATTGTGTGCTCTCTGATATGACATTAATTGAAATGATAATAATCAAAACCTTTCCAACAAGTCAGTTCATCAAATTTCTGCCCTGCTAGAGCTGCCCCGGTCAACTGTAAGTGCTGTTATTGTGAAGTGGAAACGTCTAGGAGCAACAACGGCTCAGCGGCGAAGTGGTAGGCCACACAAGCTCACAGAATGGGACCGCCGATTTTCCAATCATCAGTGCCCGAACTCACTAATGCTCTTGTGGCTTAATGGAAGCAAGTCCCCACAGAAACGTTCCAACATCTAGTGGAAAGCTTTCCCAGAAGAGTGGAGGCTGTTATAGCAGCAAAGGGGGACCAACTCCATATTAATACCCATGATTTTGGGATGAGATGTTCGACGAGCAGGTGTCCACATACTTTTGGTCATGTAGTGTACATACAAATAGAAAGCTACAATAACAGTTAGCTAGCTAGCTAACGTTAGCTAAATAATACTGTCTGGCTAGCTTGCGGACTAGGCAGGCTGAGGTAAATATACTGAACAAAAATATAAATGCAACAATTTCAAAGATTTTACTGAGTTCTAGCTCATAAAAGGAAATCAGTCAATTGAAATAAATTAATTACTCCCTAAAAGCTATGGATTTCAGATGACTGGGAATACAGATATGCATCTGTTGGTCACAGATACCTTTTTTTTTTAAGCTAGGTGTGTGGATCAGAAAACCAGTCAGTATCTGGTGTGACCACCATTTGCTTCATGCAGCGTGACACATCTCCTTCGCTTAGAGTTAATCAGGCTGTTGTTTGAGGCCTGTGGAATGTTGTCCCACTCCTCTTCATTGGCTGTGTGAAGTTGCTGGATATTGGCGGGAACTGGAACACGCTGTCGTACACGTCGATCCAGAGCATCCCAAACATGCTCAATGGGTGACATGTCTGGTGAGTATACAGGCCATGGAAGAACTGAGAAATGTTCAGTTTCCAGGAATTGTGTACAGATCTTTGCGACATGGGGCCGTGCATTATCATGCTGAAACATGAGGTGATGACAGAGGATAAAGTGCACGACAATGGGCCTCAGGATCTCGTCACATTATCTCTGTGAATTAAAATTTCCATTAATAAAATGCAATTGTGTTTGTCCGTAGCTTATGCCTGCCCATACCATAAACCCACCGCCACCATGGGGAACTCTATTCACAACGTTGACATCAGCAAACCGCTCACCCACACGGCGCCATACACGTGGTCTGCGCTTGTGAGGCCGGTTGTACGTACTGCCAAATTCTCTAAAACAATGTTGGAGGCGGCTTATGGTAGAGAAATTAACATTTCATTATCTGGCAACAGCTCTAGTGGACATTCCTGCCGTCAGCATGCCAATTGCACGTTCCCTCAAAACTTAAGACATCTGTGGTATTGTGTTGTGTGAATAAACTGCACATTTTAGAGTGGCCTTTTATTGTCCCAAGCACAAAGTGCACCTGTGTAATGATCATGCTCTTTAATCAGCTTCTTGATATGCCACACCTGTCAGGTGGATGGATTATCTTGGCAAAGGAGAAATGCTCACTATCAGGAATGTAAACAAATTTGTGCACAAAATCTGAGAGAAATAAGCTTTTTGTGCTTTTGGAAATTTTCTGGGATCTTTTATTTCAGCTCATTAAACATGGGACCAACACTTTACATGTTGCGTTTATATTTTTGTTCAGTGTCAGTACAGTAGCTAGCAATGTCAATCTAAAAATATCTTAAATTATTCCTTCCTATTTAACAATATTTTCTTATCTCTTTTCAGTCTTTTCGGTCTTCTGAAGCAGTAGGTAGTCACCGTCAAAAACACTGTCCTTGGAGAGTGATTCTGAGTTAATAATTTTGCACGGACTGAGCGAGCGCTTATGAGGTGAAATAGAACTAGAACTGCCCGCGTCCTCCGTCCTCCACGACCGCTATGAGGTAAAATAGAGCCAAGCAGCCAGCATAGCAACGGACGCTTTAGTTCATTACGTAGGCCGGTCAGAATTTTGCAAATTCTAGCAACAACCCTGTCATCAGAAGCTGGAACTCATCGAATCCCATTGTAACGCAGGGGGGGACACTTTTTGGCAGAGGGACACTATTTGGCATGACAGCTCTATGAGGCTAGATGCAAGACTAATACAGGTCCAGTAAAATGAATGTGTAAAGTTTCATCTGTAAAGTTAAGTAATGTGTTCACTTTAATCTGTAAAATTAAGTGATATATTAACTTTGATCTGTAAAGTTAAGTGATGTGAGAACTTGAGCGTGTAAATCATGTGTGATTGTAACTTGTAGGTATGGGTCCAATACAGGTCATATGTTTTCCAACGCAGGAAGAGACTGGGGCAGGCTGAGGCTGTGCAATGATACCTCACAGAGTGGACAGAACTCATGAAGGTCTACTTCTTTTGACTTAATATAGTTGGGCTTGGTAAGGTGATTTCATAATGTCAACCGATGCTATAATGTCACATTTATGATGTGCTTATAGATGTGTAATGTATGCTTTATGAACGTATAATTATTACATTTACATTTACATCATTTAGCAGAGGTGTGACCTGACCTGGACCTAATTTGCAATTGACCATATAATTTTAAAATACATTTAAGTGCTATTATGGTTTTGATTCATTAGGTTATTTTATTTGTGCCTTTGTTGCCCAGGGCATGGCTAAAAGAGACCCTGTCCCTGGTGAGAGGGGAGGGGTGAGGAGGGGAGGGGAGGGCGCTGACCTGGAGCAGCTAATAAAAAGACACGAAGAGTACCGTGTTCAGATTGACATGCAGCTCAACAAATCACAGGCCGTGAAAGATGAGGGAAGATACCTCGTGGATGAAGGCAACTTCATGTGCCATGAGGTAGCAGCACAGTACTTTACATTCAGACATAATGTCAAAGCAACATCAAAATAATTGATATTTATCTTTTACTATAGCATGTTTTGCATTATGTTAAGCATTATTGTACTCTATTTCTATTATTATGTCTTGTGTCACAATGTTAAAGGTCCAATGCAGTGGTTTTTATCTCAATATCTAATAATTTTGGGGTAATTAAGTACCTTACTGTGATTGTTTTCAGTTAAAATGGTCAAACAAGAAACAAAAATGGTTTCTTAGTGAAGAGCAATTTCTCAAGGAAGAATTTTGCTAGGACTGTCTGGGAGTGATCTGAGTGGGGAGGGGAAACTGTTGGCAGAGAAGTTTGGAACTCTCTTTATTGGTTTATTAACTAATTTACCGCCTGTTGATGTCACCAGGTAGCTCAAAACTCCATCCCACCAAAACAGGCTGAAATTTCAGGTGGTCTTTTCAAACAGCTCTTACACTAAAAGGGCATTATCATAATATTCACAATTTATGATACAGTGGAGGAAAAAAGTATTTAGTCAGCCACCAATTGTGCAAGTTCTCCCACTTAAAAAGATGAGAGAGGCCTGTAATTTTCATCATAGGTAGACGTCAACTATGACAGACAAATTGAGAAAAAAAAATCCAGAAAATCACATTGAATGATTTTTAATGAATTTATTTGCAAATTATGGTGGAAAATAAGTATTTGGTCATCTACAAACAAGCAAGATTTCTGGCTCTCACAGACCTGTAACTTCTTCTTTAAGAGGCTCCTCTGTCCTCCACTCGTTACCTGTATTAATGGCACCTGTTTGAACTTGTTATCAGTATAAAAGACACCTGTCCACAACCTCAAACAGTCACACTCCAAACTCCACTATGGCCAAGACCAAAGAGCTGTCAAAGGACACCAGAAACAAAATTGTAGACCTGCACCAGGCTGGGAAGACTGAATCTGCAATAGGTAAGCAGCTTGGTTTGAAGAAATCAACTGTGGGAGCAATTATTAGGAAATGGAAGACATACAAGACCACTGATAATCTCCCTCGATCTGGGGCTCCACGCAAGATCTCACCCCGTGGGGTCAAAATGATCACAAGAATGGTGAGCAAAAATCCCAGAACCACACAGGGGGACCTAGTGAATGACCTGCAGAGAGCTGGGACCAAAGTAACAAAGCCTACCATCAGTAACACACTACGCCGCCAGGGACTCAAATCCTGCAGTGCAAGACGTGTCCCCCTGCTTAAGCCAGTACATGTCCAGGCCCGTCTGAAGTTTGCTAGAGTGCATTTGGATGATCCAGAAGAGGATTGGGAGAATGTCAGATGAAACCAAAATATAACTTTTTGGTAAAAACTCAACTCGTCGTGTTTGGAGGACAAAGAATGCTGAGTTGCATCCAAAGAACACCATACCTACTGTGAAGCATGGGGGTGGAAACATCATGCTTTGGGGCTGTTTTTCTGCAAAGGGACCAGGACGACTGATCCGTGTAAAGGAAATAATGAATGGGGCCATGTATCGTGAGATTTTGAGTGAAAACCTCCTTCCATCAGCAAGGGCATTGAAGATGAAACGTGGCTGGGTCTTTCAGCATGACAATGATCCCAAACACACCGCCCGGGCAACGAAGGAGTGGCTTCGTAAGAAGCATTTCAAGGTCCTGGAGTGGCCTAGCCAGTCTCCAGATCTCAACCCCATAGAAAATCTTTGGAGGGAGTTGAAAGTCTGTGTTGCCCAGCGACAGCCCCAAAACATCACTGCTTGGAGGAATGGGCCAAAATACCAGCAACAGTGTGTGAAAACCTTGTGAAGACTTACAGAAAACGTTTGACCTGTGTCATTGCCAACAAAGGGTATATAACAAAGTATTGAGAAACGTTTGTTATTGACCAAATACTTATTTTCCACCATCATCTGCAAATAAATTAATAAAAAATCCTACAATGTGATTTTCTGTAATTTATTTTCTCATTTTGTCTGTCATAGTTGACGTGTACCTATGACGAAAATTACAGGCCTCTCTAATCTTTTTAAGTGGGAGAACTTGCACAATTGGTGGCTGACTAAATACTTTTTTCCCCACTGTATATAAAACACAGGAACATCGTTTTCACTGCACTTGGCCTTTAAATGTTGGTAAAGGAACATTCAGAAGCAGGTTTCATTAATGACTATCTATTGCTGCCTATTGCAGTTTGAGGAGCATCTTCTGGAGCTGCAGGAGCTGGAGACACAGGTGCAGGAGCTCTGGGAGGAGTGGAGGTTGTTGTCCCAGGAGGAAGTAGAGATCCTACAGCTACAGAGGGAACTGGAGCAGGCAGAGCACTGGCTCAGTACTTACGAAGCCACTCTGAGGGCAGAGGAGTACGGGGTGAAGACAGCCGAGTTAAACGCAAGCCTTTAGCTCAGCGGGCTAACACAGTCTTGTGGTGCGCAGGAGACCTGGGTTTGAACCTAGTCACTTACATAAATCATCATGGTTTCTGACAATAGTATGAAATAGTTAATATTTTCTTGAATTAATCATTTTTGATGATACTGCTCATTGGTTTTAGTGCTATGTATTTTCCTTTTTGACACACTAAGTGAAAGTTGGTTAATCCTGGTTAAGTTGCTCAGTGATGCCTGTTCTCCTTCCCAGGACTCTGTCAGACATTCTGGAGTTGATGAAGAAAAGGGAGGACTTGGAGGCTATGATTCAAGCCCAGAGTGACAGGTTCAGCACCTTACAGAAGAAGAAAACACAGGTGAGTGAGAGATGAGAGAACTATACTCACATTTCCCGACGACTGATGTTACAGCTCTCTACGGTTGTCTATCATTTTTAAACAATGACAACCGAGAAGATGACTTTTGCATGAATACAGTAGATAACGCACACATGTTTTATTATATATCTTTTAGAGAGAGCAGAGATTACAAGGCCTCCATTGCAATGATGGAGACAGCAGCTCCAGGAGAAAGCTTTCCAGGGTAACCTCCCTGAAGAGGAAACTGTCTGACCCTAAGACCCCCCTGACCCACAGACCGGGTCCGCAGGACCAGCATCGGCAAGAGACCAGAATCAGCTCCATAGACATCCTATTCAATTACTACAGGCTCTATGTCATAAACCCTCAAAGTTCCAGAATGGGTTGAAAATGGCAGCCATGTTGGTCAGTGAGAAATCCAAACCAGTCTAATTGGAATGAATGGCAGTAGAGGCATAATCCTCATTTTACTTATGAAGGAAAATAAAACAAAGGCATGTGAGATATCAGAAATTGTGTAATAGAATTATTGTCAACCTGAAATGTTGTTAAATAATTATAAATACAGTTTATACAGGTTTTATACCAATTTTCTGTATAAATAGCCTCTAAAATATATGTGAACAGACCATAAATGTCAACAACAAAATAAATATTGGAAAGTTGTGAGTGCTATTATATGATACAATATCCAGTGCTTGACATGGACTAAAATAGCTGCAGGTACTCATTTTGGGTGCCGGTACTGTTTATATTTAGGGGCAGGAGCTCCACAATACTTTGGAGCTAATGTTCTATAAGAGGAACAGGAACTCAAGCAGTAGAACATTTGAGGTACCGGTACTCAGCTACGGTGAGCTTCTGCCCAAGTCAAGCACTGACAATATCAGTACTTGTTGCCTTTACAACTTGTCTATGTCCTATCATCAACTGATTTCAGCCAGTGTATGGCTGTGGATTGACTGCATTGTTTGAATGGAATGTTGGCATATTGGCAGTTAATTTCTAAAATTAATGGAATCATTCCTCTAGAACTGTCTGGCTAGCAAGTTAACAAACAAACAGTGCAGATACAATCTTATTTTACACAATATCTTATCACAGGACTGGCAAACCATGGTTGACCAACTCCATGACCATAATGTCTGACCTTTATTCCATCATAAGAAGGTTCATGTCCATTATTGTATTCTAATTCCTAATTCTATGTCCAGCTCCATCTCCCTCCTCCTCCATCTCCAGTAGCCCCCCTCCAAGCCCCACCCGTAGGACCCTGGCCACCCAGAGCCCAGCTTCTGTGGCCCCGCTAGCCCCCTCTAGATCCCCACGCTTCGCCCCTCCAGTCAACCCTCCTCCATCCCGTCCATCCTCTCCCACTACAGAGACGAGTAGCCACACCCGCTACAGATCCAATAGATTATCAGCTAAGGAAGAAGAGTTGCCTCCCACAGATAGACCACCTGTCGTCCCCCAAGCCAAGGCTCTCACTCAGAGAGACTAAGTTAACCAGGCCTGAGGAGCTGGCCCCAGCCCCAACCTCACCTGAGCCAGCCTCACCTGCATCTCCCCCACCCTCACCTGTGTTGGCCAAAGACTCACCTATGATGTCGGCCCCAGCTCGTCTTGGGTGTCCCACAGCCTCACCTGTGTTGGCTCGATCCCCACCTGTGTCTGTACCTGTCCCATCTGAACCTCCTGAGCAGCCAGATGAGGAACCCAACATTCCCCTCGATCTCCCTTCCCCACCGAGGGACCTCCCTGCTCCCTGCTCGGCCGCTGACTGCAAGGCACTACAGAGGGTAGTGCGTACGGCCCAGTACATCACTGGGGCCAAGCTTCCTGCCATCCAGGACCTCTATACCAGGCGGTGTCAGAGGAAGGCCCTCAAAATTGACAAAGACTCCAGACACCCTAGTCATAGACTGTTCTCTCTGCTACCGCACGGCAAGCGGTACCGGAGCGCCAAGTCTAGGTCCAAAAGGCTTCTCAACAGCTTCTACCCCCAAGCCGTAAGACTCCTAAACAGCTAATCATGGTTACCCGGACTATTTGCACTCCCACCCCATCTTTTTACGCTGCTGCTACTCTGTTAATTATTTATGCATAGTCACTTTAACTCTACCCACATGTACATATTACCTCAACTACCTCAACTAGCTGGTGCCCCCGCACATTGACTCTGCACTGGTACCCCTCTGTATATAGCCTCCCTACTGTTATTTTATTTTACTTCTGCTCTTTTTTTCTCAACACTTTTTTGTTGATGTTGTTGTTTTATTTTACTTTTTCATTAAGAAATAAATGCATTGTTGGTTAAGGGCTGTAAGTAAGCATTTCACGGTAATGTCTACACCTGTTGTATTCGGCGCATGTGGCAAATAAAATGTGATTTGATTTGCTCCACCAAGGGACCTCCCTGCCCCACGAGGGACCTCTCTTCCCCACCGAGGGACCTCTCTTCCCCACCGAGGGACCCCGCTTCCCCATCGAGGGACATCCCTGCTCCACCAAGGGACCTCCCTGCCCCACCGAGGGACCTCTCTTCCCCACCGAGGGACCTCCCTGCTACACCAAGGGACCTCTCTTCCCCACCGAGGGACCTCGCTTCCCCATCGAGGGACCTGAAACAATTGTTGATGCTGTTGAAGCTAGGTCATTTTTCGTTTTTTAAATAATTAAATAATTCATTATCTACAACTAAATAAAGCAATAAAAGCATAAAACTGTATTGGTTTGCAGGGTCTGGACAACTGGGATGCTGTCTATGCAGTACTGGAGAGGGAGACACAAGCTGTTCAAAGACAGGGATGCAGCTACTGTCACGGATCCCCCAGGTACTGCTGCTCATTCCGTTCACCAGCTCCGGAGGTCTACGTCACCGGCCTTCTAGGTGTCACTGAACTAGATCATTACCACCAACCCCAGACTGTCTTGTCTCATTACGCACACCTGGTTCCCATTCCCCCTGATTAGTATGTGTATAAATGTGCCCTCTGTTCCCCATTGTCCTTGTCGATAATTGTCCCATGTCCGTTGGTCTCGTGAGTACTTTGTATTACGGGTTACATACCGTGGAATTGTGCACTTGTTATTATGGGTCTCGTCCCGTGTATTATTTAGAGGCTTCGTCCCCGTTGTTTTTTCATGACGTACCTTGTGTTGGGTGGAGTAAAATAAAACCCCTATTATGTATTCCTGCGCCTGTCTCCTATCATTATACAGCGTGACAGCTACAGAGGTATTTTACCATTTAAGTTAATGTATTAGCTATCTTTTGAGGTTTAGGATATAAGGTACGGTATGTCACTTGTTGGTGCTCTTTTGCAGAGGTCTTTCACAATACTGAAAGGTAATTTCTGCTTAAAGTGGCAATCTAAGTACTGTAGCATTGATGCTATGTTAGAAGTTTGAGGACATTGTAATAAAGTATACAGAGACTGATATTCTTCTGACAAAATGTCTGACTGTGTTTTGCTGCATGTGTATGTTCTTCAGTCTGAATGATGGCAGTCAGTACCTGCCTCCAGCGAGAGCAGCAGATTAAATGGGTGGAGGAACTTCAGAACTGCACCAAGTCTGGAAGGTCCTCGGACTCTGAAGATTCTGGATTAGACAACTGTCAAATGAATGGGCCATTCCTTAACTTTTATTATAAATGAATAAAACATATTTTACCAGTGCCTTTACCCTTTAGCTTGGCAGCAGGTAGCCTAGCGGTTAAGAGCATTGGGCCAGTAACCGAAAAGTCGCTGGTTTGAATCCCCGAGCCGACTACGTGAAAAAGCTGTCGATGTGCCCTTGAGCAAGGCACTTAACCCTAATTGCTCCTACAAGTCGCTCTGGATAAGAGTGTCAACTAAAACAACTATTTTGATAACTAAATAAATTCCAGGTGAGACTATACAATTGTTTGCCTCAATTATACCTGTTAAACAACCATTTTGCATTATTTGATATACACTACCAGTTAAAAGTTTTAGAACACCTATTCATTCAAGGATTTTTCTTTATTTTTTACTATTTTCTACATTGTAGAATAATGGTGAAGACATCAAAACTATGAAATAACACATAGGGAATCATGTAGTAACCAAAAAAAGTGTTAAACAAATCAAAATACATTTTTATATTTGAGATTCTTCAAATAGCCACCCTTTGCCTTGATGACAGCTTTGCACACTGTTGGCATTCTCTCAACCAGCTTCACCTGGAATAATTTTCCAACAGTCTTGAAGGAGTTCCCACATACGCTGAGCACTTGTTGGCTGCTTTTTCTTCCCTCTGCGGTCCGACTCATCTCAATATGGTTGAGGTCGGGGGATTGTGGAGGCCAGGTCATCTGATGCAGCTCTCCTTCTTGGTAAAATAGCCCTTACACAGCCTGGAGGTGTGTTGGGTCATTGTCCTGTTGAAAAACAAATGATAGTCCCACTAAGCCCAAACCAGATGGGATGGTGTATCGCTGCAGAATGCTGTGGTAGCCATGCTGGTTAAGTGTGCCTTGAATTCTAAATAAATCACAGTCAGTGTCACCAGCAAAGCACCCCCACATAACACCTCCTCCTCCATGCTTTACGGTGGGAAACATGCATGCGGAGATCATCCATTCACCCACACCGCGTCTCACAAAGACATGCCGGTTGGAACCAAAAATCTCAAATTTGGACTCCAGACCAAAGCACAAATTTCCACCAGTCTAATGTCCATTGCTCATGTTTCTTGGCCCAAGCAAGTCTCTTCTTCTTATTGGTGTCCTTTAGTAGTGGTTTCTTTGCAGCAATTCGACCATGAAGGCCTGATTCACAGTCTCCTCTGAACAGTTGATGTTGAGATGGGTCTGTTACTTGAACTCTGTGAAGCATTTATTTGGGCTGCAATTTCTGAGGCTGGTAACTCTAATGAACTTATCCTCTGCATGTCACGCCCTGGCTCTGGGACTCTGTTATGTTGAGCCAGGGTGTGTAGTTTCTATGTGTTTGGGTTCTAGGTGCTTTATCTAGCTCATGTGTTTCTGTGTTGGCCGGTGTGGTTCTCAATCAGAGGCAACGTGAATCAGCTGTTGCTTGTTGTCTCTGATTGGGAAACATACTTAGGCAGCCTGTTTTGTCACAGTGTTTGTGGGATCTTGTTCCGTGTATGGTTTGTGTCTGTAAACCAAGGACTTCACGTATCGTTTTGTTTCGTGGTGAATAATAATTAAAGTATGTTCACTCATCACGCTGCGCATTGGTCCACTCACTTCAGCGATCGTGACACTGCAGCAGAGATAACTCTGGGTCTTCCATTCCTGTGGCGAGCAAGTTTCATCATAGTGCTTGATGGTTTTTGCGACTGCACTTGAAGAAACTTTCAAAGTTCTTGAAATGTTCCATATTGACTGAACTTCATGTCTTAAAGTAATGGTGAACTACCGTTTCTCTTTGCTTATTTGAGCTGTTCTTGCCATAATATGGACTTGGTCATTTACCAAATAGGTATATCTTCTGTATACACCCCCTACCTTGTCACAACACAACTGATTGGCTCAAACACATTAAGGAAAGAAATTCCACAAATTAACTTTTAACAAGGCACACCTGTTAATTGAAATGAATTCCAGGTGACTACCTCATGAAGCTGGTTGAGAGAATGCCAAGAGTGTGCAAAGCTGTCATCAAGGCAAAGAGTGGCTATTTGAAGAATCTCAAATCTAAAATATATTTTGATTTGTTTAACACTTTTTTGGTTACTACATGATTCCATATGTGTTATTTCATAGTTTTGATGTCTTCACTATTATTCTACAATGTAGAAAATAGTAAAAATAAAGACAAACCCTTGAATGAGTAGGTGTTCTAAAACTTTTGACCAGTGGTATACATCAAAGACTCCTTATTAAATACTCTGAGATACTGTTATGTTCTGTCTTGTTCCAGGGACCGTAATAACCCAGAGCCTGGGTTCCATACAGCAGAACCATCCCCCCACCACGCCACTTCCTCTACCTTCACAAAGCCTCAAGGACACTGGGACCAAAGACAATCCCAAGAACAAGAGTGTCTTCAAGAACGTCTTCGGAAAGTGATTTTGAATATTTTCTGTGAGTGGAGTCAGTCATCTTAACAATGCATATCTTCATATCATCTTTACAATGGTCAAAATGTCACAATGTTTTTCTGTTGTAAACTACTAGCATTTGTTGATGATATGTTAGCAACAATTGATATGTTAATTTTCTAATTTTGTTTATCTACTAGATTTTGCTACGTGATCATTTCTCATGAGATTTTATGCCAGTGCCTATTAAAAAGG
Source organism: Coregonus clupeaformis (assembly GCF_020615455.1). NCBI lineage: Eukaryota > Metazoa > Chordata > Actinopteri > Salmoniformes > Salmonidae > Coregonus > Coregonus clupeaformis. The sequence goes on along the minus strand of NC_059220.1, from coordinate 16,562,374 downwards.
TGAATGTATTTATTCTATAGAAATAATCACATTTAGTTGTCCTATATAATTTTACACAACATTTCAATCCACAATCATTTTCGAATCACCACTTTTACTAATTGAAATGGGCCTAATATCTCTGATGTAGAAACAAATTGATAACCCTTAACTTGCTAAAACTAAATTTTGCGTCAACGATTCATTATGGCAATGACAGATTTGCCGAAATTGGAATTATACATGTGCATTTTAAGTAGCCTAAATATTTGGTGCATGTTTACTTTTATCGATTAAAGGCCGCCAATCTTGTTTTGAAAACGTTAGCATATTTTCAACACATTGTGTGATAAATACATGATACTAATTGTGTTCGTATCGTAACATATTTTAATCAGTGCAACTAAATGAGAGGACATTTTCCAAAGACAGTATCCTTTTTGCAATTCATTTTCATGGCATAATTTAGTCACAGTGTGATTACGATGGATGTACATTTTACCACTTTTACTTTATAAAATGTGCAATAGTCAGGTTTCGATTATTTTCGATACAGACTTCAACTAAGAAACAACGAAAGGACTTATTTAACATTGAGCATGTGTTAGTCTAATAAAGCCTGCATTCAGATAAAATTAGGGGACAATTTCTCATCTAATATTCCACATTTATTGTGCTTTTTTCCCCCCATTTAGGCTAGTACTCTCTCACTTTTGATCATCTGATTGCACCGTCATGTTTGTATTGCTGATTCTGTCAAAATAAATGTTTTTGAATGAAATGTTCAATTTTGCTGGAATTGAGAAGTGTGTAAAGAATTAGATCACAACATACAGTCGAACAAGAAGTGTCAGCAAATTACATGCCACAACTAATAGATCTTTCGGCGTTTTCGATCCTAGGCCTTTGGTAGGCTACAGTAGTGTACTATGCCTTCTTGAATCAGCAACATTTGCTACCGCACGATGGCGTCAGAGACTATGAAAGCAACAAGCCAGTCAATTCCTCAAGTCTATTCCTTGTTTTTGCAGCTCAAAAGTTCATTCGAGATGTTGCTATTCGTTTAACATCTTGAGATTTGTCTATTTGTGAAATAATTTGTGATTTTTTTTCTTCATAATTGCTGGTGCACATATTTCCGTTATGATGAGGCCTAGGTCTGCCTATAGCTTATACCACACAATCATGTTATTGAATTTTACACAGTTTGGGTAATGCGCCATGATATTTCAGGTCATGCGTTTCATCAAACATTTTTATTGTAAAAAGCATGTAGTCATAGGCGAGACGTGTGGGTACAATCTTAGAAAAAAAGGTTCTGGAAATAACCAAAAACGGTTCTATGCTTGTTTCATATATGGCACCCCTTAAGGTTCTATTTAGAACCGAAATTGGTTCCATATAGAACCCTATATGGAACCCAAGGATTCTATATATTTGGTTCAGTGAAGAAGAACCCCTGGAGTTACGATCAAAGAATCATACAACATGGTTCTATATAGAACCTTTAAGGGTGCCATGTCTGAAGCAAGAGATGGAACCGTTTTTTTCTAAGAGTGTAGAAGAAAGGAATGAAGGGATTCAATGTAGGCTCGGTTATTGCCGCAAACACAATGATTGGAATGTAGACCTATTAGCAAGCAAGATAATTAGTGGGGACTTGCAAAGCAAAAGTCCTGACTTTAAATATTTGCCAGAGCTGGTGAGCCATCACCGAAGTGGGTGCTACACAGAATGGAAGCAGAGAAGTCCAGTGGCTATAAGAGTCAGGCTGATTCCCAGACTTGCCCTCTAAAAGATCATCAGAAGATTCCATCACCATCATCTACCACCCTCTGTCCAGCTCCCTTCGCTCAAGCCATGAACTGACCGTCTCCATCTTCAGAGGATGCAGCTTTCAAAGACTTGGCCTCTATTGGATGACCTGTCATGATATAGTGCTTGTTAGTTTTTTTGCTCTTGTCCACTTCTCTGCTATTCAAATATACAATTAGATCAAAAATAAATTATATGGATCAAACAATACAGCTCTTTTAGTAACTGTGTCAAGAACGTTTAATCTCAACTTTTACAAACAACTGCCGTTTTGACCACTTTCCCAGCACTTTAGACAAAAACGTACAGGTTATGACATTTTGGTATATTTCTTTGCTATTCAGATCTGGAAATAAGAACATAAATATCTACTACCAATCAAGAGGTACAGCTGTTTTAGTAACCACATCAACTAATTTAGCTAACTTCCCACTGTTTAATGAACTTTTCAGAACTTTAAAATTATAACAATGGGTGAGCACATTCTAAGCATGAGACAATGAGTAAACACCTTGGTCTACTTCTCTGATATTCAAGTCTGAAATCAGAACAGCACTACTACCAATCACTATACTTAACTGCTTGGCTTAAGTAAAACATTTTTAACGTATTCCACTACTTTTAAAGAGTTAAAGCAAGTCCCACCATTTTTTCTTCATGGAAAATGACCATCCAGTTTATTTTTGGTACTTTCTTTTTGCACTATTTCTGTAGGGTGGTTAATATTTATAGTAGTTCTATTTATGACATTTACATTAGTTTGAGGTTTTCCAGTAATTACAGCACATCGTGTTTTGAACATCGAAGACCTTGTGTTTGAATTGTGCAACAGAAAAATCAACAGCCTAATCGTATAATAATAATAATACATTTTAAACGAAACAACATTTTCCAGATATAAAGGCTTACCCTTTATAGGGTTTACACATATTCTATAGAAATCATTCATAAGCAAATATCATGATCTGCAATGCTACAGGCTGGCAAAGGGCTTATTTGTCAAAGCACCAGATGTAGCTCTACATATTCTGTTTAATATATTTGCCTGTCTTTCTTGTTTTACAAAATCACATCATTATTCGGCTTGCTTGTAAAACATTTAATTGTGAACTACACTGAGTGTAACAATGTTTAGGAACACCTTCCTAATATCGAGTTGCACCCCACCCCCTCCACCCTTTTTGCCCTCAGAACAGCCTCCATTCGTCGGGGCATGGACTCTACAAGGTGTCGAAAGCGTTCCACAGGGATACTGGTCCATGTTGACTCCATTGCTTCCCACAGTTGCGTCAAGTTGGCTGGATGTCCTTTGGGTGGTGGACCATTCTTGATACACACGGGAAACTGTTGAGCGTGAAAACCCCAGCAGAGTTGCAGTTCTTGACACACTCAAACCGGTGCGCCTGGCACCTACTGCCATACCCCGTTCAAAGGCACTTCAATCTTTTGTCTTTCCCATTCACCCTCTGAATGGCGCACATACACATTCCATGTCTGAATTGTCTCATGGCTTAAACATCCTTCTTTAACCTGTCACCTCCCCTTCATCTACACTGATTGAAGTGGATTTAACAAATGACATCAATAAGGGATCATAGCTTTCACCTGGATTCCCCTCGTCAGTCTACGTCATGGAAAGAGCAGGTGTTCCTAATGTTTTGTACACTCAGTGGCCCAAAGCCTATAGAATTGTCTTCATTTGATAGGTTATTCGTTATTCCGATCACGCGCCTCCTAAAGCTGTTGCTGCAGCTGATTTAATCAATCACCACACAGCTCAAAGATTTAACAATGTTGGTCTCCGCCAGTAAAATCAGTTTTATTTTAATGGAAGTGCATTTTCCTCGAGAAACTAATTATAAAACTCCCAGAGATAGGATATTTCCCCAAATAACGAGATTGCAATAAAGACAAATATCTCTGTTCCTCAAATGTTGTTTTTAATTACTTCAATTGACCTACCCACAACAGAGAATAAAAACTTCCTGTTGTGTATGAACATTGGCTTGAAATGTACCTTTACCCCTCATCTTTCCAATGTATTGCAGGAGAACATATACGCCACACATACCTTAAATTAGGCTTCCTCTCCATGGTTTACCAATAAATGCATATAGCCTAATACACACATTAGGGGAAGATGAAATGCAAACACTCTCTTCAACTTTGCAGCTATCCCACACATGGCTATCGGCTACGGAACATAACGGTCAAAATACTGCTGGCTTGTCTGTTATAAATTAATACAGATGTACAATACAGTAATACAGAACCTCTAAACAAAATCACAATTAAAAAGGTTGCCGTTAGGTTAGGTCCCAAAAAATGAATCCAAGGCCAGACCAATTTGATAATCAAAATGTATGATTAAATAATTAGGCCTACGTCGAATAATTATTAATTATTATTTATCAACATCTTTAAATCAATATAAACGGTTTGATGTGATAACAGTTGTAGAGATACTTCATCTCTCTACCTAAAGTATGCTAAGTTTGTTATTAACTGAAGGAGGAACTTGTGTTTCTGTTTGCCATTATAACACATGCAGAGAATAATTTTATTTAAAGTCCCGATCAAACATTACATTTTCATTGTATCAATTTAATCAAAATATTTTTTTCCAATAGACTTAAATTTCCCCTATGCAATACACCAGCTTTGTAAACCAACAGGCCTTCTGTCCTATACCGCTAGGGTGCTCTCTGCTCTCTGCTCTCTGCTCTCTGCTCTCTGCTCTCTGCTCTCTGCTCTCTGCTCTCTGCTCTCACATACGTGCGCCAGTCTCCTTCAGTTTTATAACGGAGCTTTGCTGTCTGTCTGCTTGCCTATCGTCTTATAACCACACAACACTATTTGAATAGTGAATAACAACTGTGTTTACATTAACGGCGTAATTATAAATATTTTGCAGTAGCCCTACCTGTTGACATTGTATTCAAAACAAATCCATGCCTATACACTCCATTTATTATATAGATTAAGCTAGTACTTTCAATAAATTGTGGTTGTCAGTCTGAGAGATTAAATGTTAAACCTTTGTTTTAGGTGTAGAACAGAACATGGTTGGAATTATTTACAGAATTATACTTTTATGGACGGAACTTCGTTCTAAACCATTATAGGCTATCATTCATTTACTTTAGGTTCCCTTACGGAAACATCGTTTCTAAAGTATTTGAATAACTTTTTATTTAAGGTAGGCTTTTACTATGAGAAATCAGACAGTAATACAATTATTTTATCATGCAATAATCGCAACAAATAGGCCTACTAATCTCCTACTCTTCGCTATTAAGCCTCAATAGAGATGTGCTGTGCATCAGGCCTGTGCATGGGTTATTGTAGTAGGCTAGGTTAATTACCTTATACCGTCACTTTAGGATTCAGATAGGCATCATAATCAGTGGCTGCAGCAGCAGCGTCTCCAATTATGTGTTTTTAAAACAAGCACATGCATAAACATAGCCTTTACAAAACAAACGATGTGGCACAGCATTTGCAGGGTGTATCAAGTAGATTAATGTGATTTGTGATGAAATCGGATGCACACGAGTCCTCACTCACTGGCGCAACACAGGACTAGGCCATAATTGTCTTTCATTCAGATTTCAAATATAGCCTATTTCAATTACAGGATATTACTGGTATACTCATAGAACTGACATTTATTCGTTAAATGTATTAAATAATGTATTGGTTGGGTGCAAAGTAATTTGCTTTAACAAAATAGACGATATAGTGTACAGAGATAAAACCACAAACTTTAGAATGCACGCGCTCATGACCTTGTTTGTTTACTCCGGCTGGTTTCCAGAGCTGAAAGAAAGTGTTGACAACCACTCCATTCCTTAAGTGATGCGATAAGGCTGCTCAGGGGTATCACATTCTCTGTACAACAGCTATAGTCTCTGGGAAAGTTGGACTCATCACCACCATGAAAAAACATTTTTTGTACATGTACAATTTAGCAGACACTGTTATCCAGAGCGACTTACAGGAGCAATTAGGGTTAAGTGCCTTACTCAAGGGCACATCAACAGATTTTTCACCTAGTCGGCTCGGGGATTCCAACCAGACACCTTTCGGTTACTGGTCCAACGCATATTGCGCATAGATTAGTTATGTGCGTTGCTATTGCTTACTTCCTACACAGTTTACCTTTCTTAATTTGAGCAAACCTGAAATGAAATTACACGACTTTATAAACTATTTGCACTTAGTAATGATATACCAAGAGTATTGTTGAAATGTAACTTATCGAACATATTTGTAAAAAAAACGATCACCCCCCCCACACACCTTCAGAAATTGGATAAAAATGAAGTGCGTTACTGTGACAGCATAACATATTATTATTGTTGTTGTTGTTATTGTTATTGTGATTATATCGGCTATTGTTGTTGTTATTATGTGTTAATAATAGCAGGAAAAAGTATTAAGAAAAATCCGAGGTAGCCATTCCTCATAGCACTATCTTGAATCATCAGTGACTAATCACGAAACAACATATTGGATATCATACCAACATCATGAAAGGACCACAATAGGGAAAATAACATGATGACTTTTGTTTCATTGTGTTATTATAGGACAACTATAACTGTTACAGGCCTACAACTCTATTATTTTGGGATATCTTTGTGTAATCTCTATTTTAAAATGTTTTTAAAACACATGATGTTGGCTTAACATTTCTAACGAATGCCACTAATATTTACATGAATGTGCATCAACAGTAGGTCTAGCCAGCAAAATACACCTTGTGGGAATTCATGAGGCTCTCTGTTTCCATCACTTCTTTCGCTCTGTTGCGCTCTCTTTTTTGTGAATTTGTCTCGACGTACATGCATCTTCGTTCGTGTGTGTGTGTGTTTGTGTGTGTGTGTGTCCCATCCTGTCAAAAATCCATATGAGTTTACCTAAATATACAAATACAACAACACAAATAGACAATTTCTCTAAGCTGGTCTGACCTGGAACTGGTCTGAGCTGAGCTCTGTGAGAACCATATATGATGTCCAACATTTAGGCTACTCGTTCTCGCAAGGCTTTTACGCACCTGGACTAAAGTAATACATTTGAGTTTGAATTTCATATTTCATATTAAATCAATGGAGGATGGTTGAAGACGATGCTATATTTGACTCCAAGGTGCAACGCTTGTTTCTTGGAGAGTTATGACCATATTTTGTATTTGTATTTATTAAGGATCTCCATTAGGCAGCAGCTCTTTCTGGGGTCCAGCAACATTAAGGCAGTTATATATAATACAAAATATGACATAACATTACATTTCATAACACTTTTCACAACACATTAACTGTGTGCCCTCAGGCCACTACTCTACTACCACATATCTACAATACAAAATCCATGTGTATGTGTGTTTAGAGTGCGTGTGTTATCATGTGTGGCCTATGTGTATACGTGTGTCTATTCAGCATGGGGCCACATATTTGTGGGCTAAGAACAAATAGACTATAGGCTACAGTTCTCTGCTATTGATACATTCCCTCTATATGACTGAGAAACCTTCGTAAAAAAATCTAATGCAGAAGTTAAAAATGTTTTGTGTTTATAATACTGGAAATAACGTGTGCTCTCTGAATTTTAGGAACCCCCCTTATGCGAACCTTGTTACCGTCATCGTGATTTACTATTATGATGATTATTGTTATTAAAGGCCTACTTATTGCTTATATATGTGGTTAAAGTAGTAATCTTTAATAACACTACTATTTATACTAGGCCTACTTATATACTAGGCTACTGTACTAGGCCTACCAATACTAATAGTAGACTAGCCTACTACTAGGCTGATAATAGTAGGCCTAATTCTAATAATAATGATATGTTTGTGATGTTTGCAACGCCGCATAGCCTATGGAATAAAACGTACGGGGTACTTCTCGAAACGATATGTCCAAACCATTACGCACGAGCCCAAGATGGAGATCTGGCGCTTCAAGTAGCTGACGTCCGGGGCTTGGACTTATTTGAACTCTAAAAAGATGGAGGGGAAACAAACATAATTAAATATGAATTAAGTATAATCTTTAAATGCTGCCTGAACATTTAATAAGGGCCATGACCATAGGTTTCATGCCGTTTTGCTATTGTGGAGATAGGTAGCCTACATCTTCCTCCATATAAAAACGTCACATTCATGTCCATTTTTCAAATATAAGTTGTCTAATATCCGCATTTGAATAGAAGGCTACTTATGCTTGAGACATAAAGTAGTACCTCTCCTCTGCCGCTACATTTCTGTGATCCTCTTGTGTTTATTTCCAACGGAATGTAAACAAATTTTAAAGACGCAGAGATATGTTGAATCAGCAATCTGGAAATATCAAGAGCAGTGAAATGGATTAAGGTTATGTGGTCTATTTTCTTGGTATGATTTTAGTTCCAAGAAAGAAATCCTTTGTTAATAAGGATGAGCCCATTCTGCGTGTGTATCCTTGCGCACTTAAGCAACTGCTAAGAACTGCTCTGTGATTGGCTGGAAGAAGGGAGGACGCGTTAATACTTATGGTGCTGTGGTTGGCTGTAGTCCGTAAAGGTTCAACCAATTTTTTTTTTTTACAGCGTAGTGTCTGTGGCTCCATAATTAATTGTAGCTATCTGTCTCCTATCGATGTGTTGTAAAGAACATGAAATAGTTATTATTAGCAGAGTTGCCGGCGTAAGAGATTGAGATCTAACTGTGCTGCTGCTTATTGCCATTTTACCTTGCATGTGATGTTGGATATGGGAGAACGGAAAGAAGTGAAAATGATTCCTAAATCATCTTTCAGTATAAACAGTCTGGTGCCTGAAGCCGTCCAAAGTGACAACCACCACAGAACCGTCTCAGAAGAAGAGGGGAAGATTCCTTTACCTTCCATAGTGCAAGATGCAAAGTCGGAGAACATTTGCACCAAAAGTGACAATTCCTCCAATGAAACCACTTGCACGAACGAAAAGGAAAAACAGGAAGAGAAGAAGGATAGCAAAGAGGGGGAGAGTGGTGGGAAAGACGGTGAAAAGAAAAACGGCAAGTACGAGAAACCACCATTCAGCTATAATGCTTTAATTATGATGGCTATTCGGCAGAGTCCGGAGAAACGACTAACTCTGAACGGTATTTACGAGTTCATTATGAAGAATTTCCCCTATTACCGGGAGAACAAGCAGGGTTGGCAGAATTCCATCAGGCATAACCTCAGCCTAAACAAATGTTTTGTTAAAGTCCCGCGGCACTATGATGACCCGGGTAAGGGGAACTACTGGATGCTTGACCCCTCGAGTGACGATGTGTTTATCGGTGGGACAACCGGCAAACTTCGCAGGAGATCGACCACATCCAGGGCAAAGTTGGCTTTCAAGCGGGGTGCTCGTCTTACTTCCTCTGGGTTGACCTTTATGGATAGAGCCGGCTCTCTATATTGGCCAATGTCACCATTTCTTTCGCTTCACCATCCGAGGGCCAGCAGCGCATTGAGCTACAATGGGACATCATCGGCTTACCCTAGTCATCCTATGTCCTACAGTACAATGTTGACTCAAAACAGTTTGGGGAACAACCATTCTTTCCCTTCTTCCAATGGCCTGAGTGTTGACAGACTTGTGAATGGAGACATTCCCTATGCCACTCATCACCTAACGGCGGCGGCGTTGGCGGCCTCTGTGCCATGTGGTCTATCAGTGCCCTGCTCCGGGACTTACTCTTTAAACCCATGTTCGTCCATAAACCTCCTTGCAGGACAGACAAGTTACTTTTTCCCCCATGTCCCGCATCCATCAATGACCTCCCAGAGCAGCGCTTCGATGGCGGCCAGGGCTGCCACCTCCTCCCCGCAGACGCCCTCATCTCTTGCCTGTGAGTCTTTAAGGTCTTCGCTACCAAGTTTCTCTTCAGGACTTTCTGGAGGACTTTCTGATTACTTCACACATCATAATCAAGGGTCAACTTCAAATCCACTTATACACTAACAAAACATCCCACGGGAGCAAGACTGTAAGTGAACATTTTACACCCATTTACATTCTAAAATATATAAAGAAAAGATCAACTACACAAAGAGAAAAACAAAATGAAAGCAGCCAGAACTGAAGTCCAGGTATTTTGTATTAATATTCTGCATTTATTTCTGTGTACATAGGCATATGTCATGTGTCGGGGAGTTGTTTATTATTCCACCGTCAGCAACGTGCAATGTGATAACAAAACAAAAAACAGAGAAAATGTAGGTTTTGGACTGAGAGGCATTACCTTAGAATGTGTATTTAAATAGTCTGCAGATTTGCCTAATTTTAATATTAAGAATATCTAATACCATCACATCAACCACCAGTCTCCATGTTTGCAGTATTATCACGTATCATGAGTGCGCTGGTGGAATATGATTTTTGCAACAACAAAAAAAGAACACTAATTTGTATTTTTCCTTTTCAAATAAATGTGTTTTTTAAATGCAGAATAACCATACCAACCCATGGCTCTTTGTTATTTTGTCCTCTCCCATAATGAACAAATGATGCTAGTACTTTATGACATTCATTTATATATTACATTTTCACAGTACTGTTATACTTTATAGACCAAAGAATGGGTTTAGAGAAAATACTCGAGAATTTCAGTATTCAGCACCAGAACAGATTCAGAAGGGGACAAAATGAATGAAAGCCTTTAGCTTGTGTTGTGCATATTTTACTGTATGTGGTCAACACCAGACCACATCCTTTTTGTAATTAGTGACCTATTGTAATTATAGGTTAACTTTGCGAACGTGTAACCCGTGTTGAGCAAATGCCTCATACAAATATGGAGTGATTGTTTATGTTGTCTTTAAATTTAATGGTTGTGATATTGTGGTCTTATTCCCGTGTTTGTCGCTAACTGTCAATCGAACAAAATAAAATAATAGGTCACATCCATATCTGATGAAAAGTTTTGTATTTTTTGCCATTCCTAATATTAGTACGTTTCGGTTGTTATGTTGCATGTGGTTGTTAATTGGACTGCTGTGCAGGCAACACTGTGCGGGGAGGACCTAGGCCTTGGCCTTCAGCGGTGAAAGGCCTCCTCGGTTCAGCGTTTGCCTTTGAGAACCAACTGCCCCCCCAAAATATAACTTTCCTTTGTCTCCCTTATTTTCACCACTTGGTACATAGTATGTGTTTGTTAAAAACAAACCAGGCCTACCCATGTTAAATAGACTGCAATCACACATTAGCAGTCGTGTGGCAAAGTGATGCATAAATTGACACATCTAGTAGTAGGCCTACAGAATGCCCGTGACTAATCATGGTCTCGTGCAGGCTGTTTTGGATTCGGTTTATACCTTTAGCACTTATTAACAGTAACCGCTGGTGTTTGTGTGGTTGTGTATTCGTCCTCCTTCCTCCCCCTCATATCCTCTATATGATGAGTATTGATTGATTAGCTTCGGGGGCATTAAATTGTTCAAACTCAACGTGTTATTGACTGCTGACCAGGCCATAGGCCTGCATGTGTTCCTAAAGCATTGCTATATAATGGTAGGCTAAATGAATAATATGGAAATTCATGACTATTTAAATGCCTGTGCAGCTATACCCTGTAGAATACTTCTTACTTAATTGTTTTCTTTATTGTATTTTTCTTCATCCATAATGGTAGTAGGGCATACATCATACAAATAAAACACAACAGAAGAGTAAATAGCCTACCTTTCAACGCTGTTAAGGTCAGTCATTTGTTCATTTCCTAAAGAGGCATCGTGTTAAATGAGTATAACTGTAATGCAATAACCTTACTGCTTTTCACAATGGACTAGTGCAACTCAATATCTCCTCGCTAGATGTTATCTTTCAAATGTTAAATGGGGTGACCACTCAAAAGGCAAAGACTGAATGAGATAGGGTTAAATCTTGAAGAAATATATATTCTTAAACTATGGAAATATAAACAGTATAAACTATGGAAATATATACAGTATACGTGCTCTTATAAATAATATGATATATTTGAAGCAGAAATGTTGTTTCCCACTCAAAATATAAGATAACATTTGCATTTATTCACAGTTTGAAAATAAATGAAAGAAATTATAAACGATGGACTCACCATATTGTTAGGCTATTTCAAATGTAGGTTACGCCAATAGGCGTATAGATAATATACAGTATAAAATAAAATGCCTAACAATATGGCAGTAAAGTATATTTGTTTATACTGATCAATGTGCGAGTTATTAGCTTGCACTTTCAGCCACAACATTTAGCAATTAATATACCTGAACCACATAGAGGACTCTGTATCATCTTTAGAACAAAGCATCAACTGAAGGATTGCGTGCCAAGCGTTGGTCTTTACATGGGTTGCTTTACGCTATACTGCATGGGTGATGTAACCGCTAATCGAGGCGGAAATATATACACTACTGTCTGTCAGCACAATAATAGCTATTTTTAAATATATTAGTGAGGAATTTCAAGTGTCTCGTGTTTTCGGTGTCTCATGTGTCATGTAGACTACAATCTGTCTATCCCATTTTAAGCAGGGATTGGTTAAGGGCGTGGTTGTACCTCAAAGCAATAGCAGAGCGATTTGAGGACATCCTCCAGTCCAGCCTATGGTTCAATCCAGACCAGCTACTCAAGAGACTGGACTAGCCAGCCTACTACAAAGCGTTTCACCGGAAGTGAAAAATCTAGGACACATTTAGACCAGAATCTAGACCTGTAGGCCATCTGTGTTACATCTATATTTTGAAGTTAAACATGGACGTATTCCCAATCAACTCAACAGCTTTCGACAAATGCAAATCTATGGATGAATGAAAACACCGATATTAGAACACCGCCATACTCGATGCTCTGGTAATATCTTGGTTAAGTTAAGGTGCACAAAGGCTGTACTGTAGTACGATATGACATGGACCCCAAGAGATAGAAACCAACCGGTTAAGGCAATTGACAAACAGACATATTTATGAATGTATGTCGACACGAATGTATGTCGACGCAGCCGCTTAGGATAACAACTGACAGACCACTTTTATGCACGTTTACACATGGATGGGAACAGTGGGGATATCCTGTGTATCTGGTGTCCAATAAGTAGGCCCATGCACCAAATCCTGCTTTCTGCACACAACTAGCTTACAGCTGTATAGTAGGGCACGTGCAGGGGCTTCAGTATTATTATTATTATTATTATTAATTTATTTTTTGTCATTTAGCAGACGCTCTTATCCAGAGCGACTTACAATTAGTGTGTGTGTGTGTGTGTGTGTGTGTGTGTGTGGGGGTATGAAACGTATAGCATAGCAACAATCCTGAGGCTTAGCGCGCATGGGCCTAAACACACAAATCTCTGACCACAAACATTAACATCATCAACAAGAACAACAACAGCAGCTAACAACAATTGGTGATGATGCTGCAGCAATAATAGGCCTGGGTCATTCCACGAAAAGAGTGCCCTTTGATATTTGAAGTAGGAATTGTGCACAAATAGGCATACTGAATTTTAAAAGCCTGCTATAGTAAATGAAGTGCCCTTTAATATAGACCACATGAAAAATTATATAAATCTGATTTGTTAATATTAATAAAGACTTGCTAAAGTGCCAAAATTCAGCATTTTGACATGTCCCTCTAAGCATCCTCTGTGACTTCTAGGAAGGTTTTAGCCCACTTAACCCCAACATTTCTCCAAGTCACCATTATTGTAAAGACTTAAGTTATTTTGTTGCTTTGACGACGTCATTTCTGAAGGTTATTAGGCTATTTATTTCATGTGATTAGTGATTCATTTTAAGGTAAAAGAAACCCCTTCCCTCATTTTAAGGTCAACCCTCTTATGGAACGGAACTCTCGTTTTAATATCGTGAAACTATTCCTTTAAAAAATATATTTTCTAAAGAAACATTGAAAATCTAATAGTCAAATTATACTGTAGAATTGCATTCAATTGCCACTCCCTGTTACAGCAAGCTTCCATTCCCCCTGTCACAAGGGATTCATGGCTGATTTAAGATGAAATCGTCAACCCTGTTAGGGTAAACCCTGTTACTTACTATAGTATTTTTTAAATGTAACCTCTTGAGATGGGAATTTTTGTTTTTGTTTTTATGAAGTTGAACATGTGCTCTTTATGACAGAATGTTAAAATTAGGTGAAAACAAACTTTTTTTGGACCAAGTCAAAAGGCACGGATCTGGTGGAATGTCCCGCCTTCTAATAATATGAATAATATTATTAATACGAATAAGAATATTACTACTGCTACTACTACTACTACTACTACTACTACTACTACTACTACTACTACTACTGCTACTACTACTACTACTACTACAACTACTACTAATAGCCTAATAATAATAAGGAACGAATTATAACTATACGATTGAATAGGCCTACATGTTTCTGAATAATAGTAATGTACTTTAAAAAATTGTCATATCCTTTATTAATTTATGACCAAGAATGTGAAAGTATTAATCAAAATACTTTTATTTTATTCATTCCTTGTCTGTGTGTGTACAAAAAGCTTGCATCGGCCATTATCTTGTAGGTATACACCTCGCAGATTGAGGGCGCTAGAATCTTTTAGAAGGCTACGTTATATCATGCTTTTGGTGTCTTTTTTTTGTAACCACCTTAACCCTACATGGCTAACATTGAAAATGCGTGCAGAGATGTGGAGATTAGCGTTAGGGTTATGATATGGCAGCATAAGGCTTGTCAAAGTGCAGGCATAGATATTTTCAGTTATTTATTATTCAGTCCCAGTAATAAACAATGAAGGTAATTGTCACTGGTCAGAGGCGTTGATGTAAAAATTCTAAATTTGAAGTAGAATCTCTCCATTATGTGTATTACATATTTACACATTGGTAAAGTACTTAATTGTAATAACAATAAACAATAAACAATAAACAATAAACAATAAACAATAAACAATAAACAATAATCAATAATCAATAATCAATAATCAATCATAATAAACAATAAACCGTGTAAGTGTAAAATTATACAAGTGTGTGTGTGTGCTTGTGTTTGCGTGTGTGTGTGCGCGCGTGCTTGTCTGTGTTAGGTGTTCAGGTCGCCATTATTTTGTTCAACCATGTCATGCCAAGGCCACACCACACCAACAGCGATTAAATGTCGCCCGAATGCTGGTTAAACAATACTTATTTTGCGGTAGTCTGTCCCCAGTTTGTGAGACGCAACAGGTTATCAAACATCCTGCCCACACACGCAATAATACAATATTTGTTGCGGTCTCTGACTGTATTACTTTGCTAGAGGTTCGTGTGAACGAACTAGAAAACATTCGACAGATCGTGAATAATCGTTTTAATGAGTGTGTAAAGCGTGCGACTTGTTCCACCGAGCTGTCGGGTTAAACAAACAACCCATACCCTGACGAAATCCGATTGTTTAAGTGCAAAGTCGTGTCATTTCAATTTACTTCTACCTCCCGTGAAACTACAAATCCTATACACAGGGGCCCAATCCTTCCAATCATATGACATATCAATATTTTCTTAAACCGAGTGTGCTCTATTTTGGGGTTATTTCTAGCCTCATGCTCGAGCGCTTTCTTTCAATAATTTATAGAAAACAGAAAGGAGTAGGATAGCCGGCCTAGACGAAGGGCTGCTGGGTCTACTTTATTTGATAATGCATTTCATCACTATTATTCTTATATTCTGTGAGAGTGCATCTCTCCATAAAAAAATAGTTTTGTTGTAAAACTTTTTTGTGTATAGCTTTTTTTGATAAAGGGATGAACTCTCGCATAGTAACTAAATAATGGGCTGTCGTTTTGGTAATGAATGAAACAACTTGGGATTTACTTATCTTCCCCAGGCTATTAGTTCGTTTTAGGCTACGTCAAAATACATACATTGCGCTGGAACTTATTAAGTGTAAAGCTGACTAAATAAATGATCGTGTGTGTGTGCGGTTTTGGTTGTTGAAAGTAATTAGCTGCATGCGTAATTGTCGCTATGTAGCCTATAGTGAGTGATATGATAGCCCTTTCTTTTTATCGTCACTGAGCAAATATTTCGGTTTTAATTATTATAATTTCAGATGCCTAAAATCATGCAAAAAAATTATTAGGGATAGGCTTATTGATAGGCGACAGTGACAGAAAGCTGCAACACTGTGTGTGTGTGTAGTGTGTGTGTGTGTGTGTGTGTGTGTGTGTGTGTTAGTGTGTGTGTGTGTGTGTGTGATGTTCGCCGCCGGCAGGTTAGTATCCTGTGACCAATATGTTTGTATGTCTGAGTAATCGCCTGTATGGGTATGCCCATTAGGGAACATAATGCGGTTGCATACTACACGGTTTGATGAATTTGTCAACAAGCAGATTCATCCACAAACAAGGAATTATTGCTTTGCTTGGGAGGGTCCGTGTTTTGGCTTTTACTGTAAAACAAAGTTGTTTTTATAATTATTAAGTAACTGGATCAACATACTTTTTTTTTTGTTTACTCAACTTTTCGGTCCAAGTGTTACCTGAAAAAAAAATATGTTGGCCCAAACTTAGCTCCAACTTGAGAAAACTTTGGCCAAAATTCTGTCAATTTAAAATACACAGTACTTTTAACATACAATGTTTTCCACTTACATATTTGACACACGTTGACATACATGATTACATTGTGCATGTTCATTTATACAGTAATTATTATTCAATATATCCTTACCTGGTATTTCAACCACTTGGTTCATGGCATTCCGGATCCCGTGTGGCTCAGTTGGTAGGACATGGTACTTGTAATGGTAGGGTTGTGGGTTCGATTCCCACGGGGGACAAGTATGAAAATGTATGCACTCCCTACTGTACGTTGTTCTGGATAAGAGCGTCTGCTAAATGACACATACAAATACTATCTTCTTGCTACGTCACTTAATAATATTAAGTTGAAACAGTGTTTTTACAGTGTATATGTGTCCTAAATCAAGCTTCACACTTAGCCTATATAGTACCAAAATTACTGATTTTATGGTTCGTTTAGGCTTATAGACGAATTTACTTCAAGTTGATGCATTGTTGACTGTTGGAGGCTGCTTGTCAGTGAGTTTAGATATTGAGACATTATGCATGTGATTTGATTGATCAAGCTGCGCGCTCACCTGAGGAAACTTGTCATGCTCAACCTCATGGTGCTGGTGCTCAACATTTATTGTTTTGCTCAAATTTGATGTAGTAGGTGCATCATAGCAACTTGTTATTTATTAAGCTATACTAACGTTCACTGTTGCTGTTGTTTATAACGCTGTCCTATATCTAGGCTACCTAAATCTAAACATTTAGCAGTGAGACCAAATTATAACCACAGTCTGTGAAAAATCCCCAACTGTGCATTTAACTCCCTAACTGACAGCGAATAAAATGATGGACAGACTTGAAGAACAATTAAGCCTACGAAGCATGAGAGCTATTTTGGAGAACTATTCTTTTTACAGCTTACCAAAGCTTGACATATAGGGCTATACATGGCCAGGCCCGTTGA
Source organism: Coregonus clupeaformis (assembly GCF_020615455.1). Lineage (NCBI taxonomy): Eukaryota > Metazoa > Chordata > Actinopteri > Salmoniformes > Salmonidae > Coregonus > Coregonus clupeaformis. The sequence goes on along the minus strand of NC_059220.1, from coordinate 16,545,071 downwards.
CATAACCCCGCAGAGTGCTATTCATTCAATAGAGGCCCAAAGCCTATTTCAGAGAGTTTTCTTTCTACAGAGACCGCATGGTTAAAACTAACGTTTGTCTGTTGGAGGTGATCACAGAAGGGGACACCACCTGGGTGAAGGCAACCCGAGCTGGTTCTCTTTATTTTGTATAAATTGAATATATTTCCTATAGCTGATGATTGTGTATAATAATACTACTACTACTACTAATAACAAAAATAATACATTTTTGGAATGATCAATAATAATGACTTTTTTTATTTTAATAACATATTTGTTATTACTAGACTATCGTTCAATAGAATTGTGTATTATTATTACTCCACTACTAAATATAATAGTAATGTTCATAATAGGTCATTTCTCTTGTGCCTAAATTTAACTCTGATTTTGGTTTAAACCGTGCAATAGGCTACGTGTTCACGCATACATTTCCTTTGATGACACCTGGGTATATAGTTACCCATCAGACACCTGGGTATATAGCCTACCCATCAGACACCTGGGTATATAGCCTACCAATCAGTACTGCAGCATATTCAAGCCACGGCTTGGATTCACACCTCTGACGGTTTCATGTATCTAGATACCCTCGGAGCGACAAACCGTTGTGGTGAACATTGATATTTCCAAGAATGTAGGCTACAGAAAAACTAGGCTAAACAATATTGTCGATTTATTAAAGACATAGGAATTGCGATATTAGCTAGTCATTCAATGTGTCGTTTTTATTTCAGTATCTTGTATTTCGATGTGTAGGCCTATTTTATATTTTCGGTTTGTCAACGCGTGTGAGACAGAGCATAATTTGCTTTTTTTTGTTGCCATGTTTATTTTATAGGGCGGCAGGTAGCTTAGTGGTTAAGAGCGTTGTGCCAGTAACCGAAAGGTCGCTGGTTCAAATCCCCGAGCTGACTAGGTGAAAAATCTGTCGATGTGCCCTTGAGCAAGGCACTTAACCCTAATTGCTCCTGTAAGTCGCTCTGGATAAGAGCGTCTGCTAAATGACCAATTATTATTATTATTTTCTGCTGACTTTTAATATGAACATTTGATTGTATTAGTGAAATGTAATAATATTACAAAAATGTGTATTATGTCGATGATGATGATGGTTATTATTAGGCCTCATATAGGCCTAGTACAGATGCAGTAGCTTAATTTGATCATCCTGTTGTTGCATGAAATGCAAACTTGTACTGTATTCGAGGTTTAAAAAGGTTTCTAAAGTTTGTAATTTCCATTAAAAAATATCAGACCTGATTTTCCCTAACGAAAAATGTATCAACCCTACCAAAAAATGTCAGTTAGCAGGTAGCTTAGTGATTAAGAGCGTTGTGCCAGTAACTGAAAGGTCGCTGGTTCTAATCCCCGAGCCAACTAGGTGAAAAATCTGTCGATGTGCCCTTGAGCAAGGCACTTAACCCTAATTGCTCCTTTAAGTCGCTCTGGATAAGAATGTCTGCTAAATGACAAAAAAAGATATATATATAATCCACATAATAATTCACATTTCCTCTTGCTGTAGGATTATTTTCCTGTAGCAAACTGGCTCAAATTAAGATCCTATATCTGTAGTAGTAGTAGTAGTAGTAGTAGTAGTAGGCTAGTAGTAGTAGTAGTAGTAGTAGTATAGTGTGGCAGTAAGCCTATGCTTGTCTTACTGGTATAGTTTTGCCGTAGCTTGATAGTAGCAGTTGTTGTGGCTGAAGCTCTCTCTAGCACGTTGTCTGGTGTTAATTCCTCATGCGCTGTAAGATGATATTTGCAAAAGAATAGCAACTAAACCGGTTTATATGCTACCCCAACCACCAGATAGGCATGCCTACAGTTTACGGTCATTTATGTCTATGCATTATAATAAATGCTCAGTACAACCGCACCTTTACGCAACACAAAAACTATTGTCTTAACGTTCTCACCGAGAATAAGAGTTCCAATAAGTGAATATGCTGCTGGAGTGTAGGTCTGCAGCAGGCATAGGCCTACTTTGAACAAATATTTTATTTTATACCTTCAAATGGTGTAATAAATATATACGGTTTTTATCATGGTACATTTTGAATCGTTAGGATATAGCGTACATACGTAGTTGGTGTGTGAAGATCATAGCCTACTGACTGCAACTTTAATGGAGTAGCGGTGTCAGTCTATTATGCTGTACAACTAAATGAATAATCTTGATCAGATAGCCTAGTCGCAGTGATGGGCCAGTGGCAATAGTTATAGTGGGTGTAATAGCCTATAGCCATTTTATAGTGTCATATTGCCAATGAATGGCCCATCATTAAACCGAGTTGTTATTTTTGTTTGTAGGCCTATATCATTTCCATGGTCATCAACTGTGGTTTGCTGGTAGTGCTGGCATTATGTCAGTTCTATTAAAAAAATACTTTAAAGAGCAAATAATTGAGACACTTTCAACTTTAAACCTATGCCTATAGAGTGAGTGGTGCTTTGATGCATTCTCCATAATCTCTATAAACCAGAAGTAAAATCTCGCGTCATTTGGTCAGATCACTCAGCTGCTACACGCAGAATCTGCCCACCGCCAGGGGAGATTACATTCCCAATGAAAATGAGAATGTTGATATCAAGAGAGGACATGAGGAAAGATGAGATGTTTGCTCTCCATTATCGATATGCAAGCAAAATCAACAAATACTACTACTCCTGTGGCCTATGTGTGTTCAAAGAGATGTAATTTGTTAAACAGTTCAATGATTAGTTGAACATTTAAACAATGTGTCATACGATTATATAGGATTACATTTTAGGGCCTTGCATTCGCACTTTTTTTGTTCAGATCGCTTGTGATAATTAGTTGGAAATTAGATTGCATACAATTATTCATATACCCGTTCCACATGTGCAGCGCTACCTAATTTCTTCCCTTGTTGCAAGATAGTGGAATGGATTATTCTCCCATGACAAAACAGTCTGCTCTAGTGGATTAAAGCCGCAAACAACAAACAAACATAATTCGATTGCTGCTGGATTCAATTCTAAAATGTTTTTCAGATATTGGACTCAGTTCTCAGCTTATCACCCACTTTCTTTTCACCCCTGAAAAAGAATGGAGACATATTTCTTATTCCGTCTTTTGGGGGTGAGGCAGGTTGTCTGTCAGTGAGGTGTGGCGACAGTCTGTCTACAAACCGTAAACTGATATGGAGAGTGCTGGAGGAAAACGGGCAAGATTCCGGACTTGCAAGCCGAGATATCGATCTACCTCAACCACCTAAACAAAGACTCACCTGTTTGCCTTGTTCATACTTTATTTTATGCAGTCGAATCCTTGTTTTGTTTGACTTTTCTTTTATTTCCATGGATCTGAGCTTTGATACATTTTTGGGAGTACATAAACACCGTGTTAGTACATCCCCCATCTCCCGTGGAGCTCCGGTGGTTGAAAGTCAAGACCACCCCTCTCTCTCCCTCCCGCCTCACCCACTCATACATAGGAACAGAAAATTACTCTTCGTTCTATTTCGAATCAGGCTGGGCATAAAAGTAGGCCTATTCATTAGCCGACCAGTGTCCAATAACATCCAACGTGAGATACAACTAATTACTCAATTGTGGCCCCAGTTAATGCTTTATAAATTGGATCCACTAAAAGGTCGTTTATTATTTATCAAACTTCTTCTTGAGCTGCTTGTTAAACATATCAATATTAGTTTCTGGGGCTTGTATAGGCCTACCTATTCAGACCTAATAGTGGCGCGCAGATCCTTGCATATCCCTCCATTCATAGCCACCACTCTGTTTGAACAATGATAATATTACAGTATTTTCTGCGTTGTGTTATGTGTTGTGGTGTTATGGTGTTATGGTTATTCTGAATATCCTTTATAAATAAATCATCATTTTAAGGACAACAGTCAGTGATGGTTGTTCTGAATTTCCTTTGTAAATAAATAATAATTTTAAGGACAACAGTCAGTGACGCTCCACATAGCAAGGATATTGCGTTTCCAATTACTGTTCTCCCTCTAGTCAGAACCCTCAAAGATCCCAAAATGATGTGTTGAGTCAAACATCTAGATATCATTTTATTGTAACTTAAGCTTATAGCAATCACAGTCACAAATCACAGGTAAAAAATATATTTAGAACGTTTTTTTTTAACATTTGGCAACACATCTTCCCCAAGAGACCGATCCAGCGTTTCTCACATGACGGTAACACTCAATAAATGCAGTTCCCAAGTTTCCTATTTTATTTCAGCCTGCTTATGACAAACTTTGTAGGCCCTGTTTGCATGATAGGTTGAATTAAACCGTGTATTACTCAGACCTAGTATATCCTTTTGACATTTTGCACTCACATTAGTAATAGCTGCCTAACTAACTTATTTAGCTACTGTGTTAACAGGTTGTGGCTTTGAGTGCTCTGGTGACCTATACACCAACAGAATAGATCTGTAAAGTTGATATCCCATGTAGCATATTAGTGCTAATGATGAGGCTAATACATGTAACCTTAGAATGAGGTAAAACCCTCTCCACCAAACATTCTAAATTATGATTTTGTAGCAGTTTTTGAACTCTAATTAATCTTCTCATCGATATACAGTTTGCAGTGTTGTGATGTCTGTATCTCATAAAGTAGTGTTCACTATAGGTAGAGTTATAGTGTGTGTGTGTGTGTGTCTGTGTGGGTGTAAGGGGCTGATGTTCTGTGGGCATGGGTTGTGTTATGTGGAAACAGTTGTGTTTGGGGTGCCCTCTTCCTGACCTGAGCCCCTGGCCCTCTAATAGTCTGAGCATGAGCCCGTGACTCTCTGAATAGTTTTCACTACTCATCCCTTCCTGCCTGCCAGTGTGTGTGTGCGTTTGTGCGTGCGTGCGTGTGTACGTGCGTGCTTGTGTGCGTGTGTACATTTATGATGTTTAATCAAAACATGTCCATTTATACAGCATCTAGTTGTTTATTTTAATAGGAATTTTATTTGGATGAATGCAAAAACATTAAGCAGCTTGTTGTTGTAACCCAGTTATGATGATAATGCTGATCACCAATGCCTTAGGGGGCTTATAGCACAAACACATGACGTAGGTTCAGTTATATTTTATATATATACTGTATATATACTAAATCCACAATTGTACAGCTCATGTCCTATTGAGGGTCTGTATGCCTGGTTTGTCGTCTGCCTTATCTGTTGTCTTGGGCATCATAAGAATATGTTGGCATCCACTGCATCTCTCCGACAGTCCAATCTGGTGAGACATGTTTAGCTAATAGTAGTGGTAAAAATGTTTCCTGCTGCTAGCCATAATGCATGTTTGTTAACAACATTAATACATTCTCTGCAAATGACACGGAGGTTTGTATAGCATCAGTATACTGTTAGAATGTTAGCCTACATGCCTTGTACGGATAGTATGTTTTTCTTCTATGCTAACAGAATAGTTGCCCTGTGCTCTAACAATGGCATTCCCCTGAGCCTTGTTTAAATGTCACCTTCTCCCCCGTCAATCAGGATAGTCGCTAACTAGATCTGCGCTGTTGGGAAAACTCCACCAATCCCACAGATGTGTAGGTTCTGTTACTTTTGTCAACTTTACACATGATGTTCCTGGGGGTATCCTAGACATACACTAATGTTACCGTGACAACAATAACAGCAGAGGTAGATTATCAGTTAGGTTTAGATATATTTAAATTTAGATTGATTGAAGTTGAGGTGAATGAGGTAAGGTAGAGTGCTGCTTGAGGTAAGGTAGAGAGCTGCTTGAGGTAAGGTAGAGAGCTGCTTGATGTAAGGTAGAGAGCTGCTTGAGGTAAGGTAGAGAGCTGCTTGCAGCCATATAGAAGTATAATAGTAATAGTATTAGAATATGAGTTGAATGGGTCCGTCAAGCCTCCACCTCTAGCTCTACCTCTACCTCTACCTCCACCTCTAGCTCTACCTCTACCTCCACCTCTAGCTCTACCTCTACCTCCACCTCCACCTCTAGCACACTTGTGATGAGGTGGATAAAATAGGTAGGTGATAAATGACAAAATAAATTGTGTCACATTGTTTTATTGCACTGTAGGTATGCATCAATTCCACATGTCATGATTCCCACAAAATAAAGAAAAACCAATGTCTTTTTGTTGTTGAAATTAAAGAAAACTGTCAACTAATTCATCAAATAATTTATTCTCATTTTGAATTACATTGTGCTGCTGGATGTGCTACTGTACCGCACCAAACATTGCAATTGAAAGTCGCATCAACATCATCATCCTCTTATTCTATTTAGCTCTCCCCTTCCACAACAATCAAATGATGTGTTATGGTTTTGACAATAGTCTTTAGAGCAGAGCCAATACAAGTCCTTAGGTTGGTTATTGTCTTCCTCCCAGTTCCAGCCTCTCTAGCAGTGGGAGCAGCAGTAGACTGCATCCGCCCCATGATGTGTTGCTCACCCATGCTGAGAATGTTTACTGTAGTAATCAAGGTCCATGTAACTTGTTTGTGAAATGTTTTGCCTTTATGTTTTAGAGGTGCTATATAATTTGCAAATAGTGGGGCATGAAGTCACAGTTTGATTAAATTGCTGTCTGCAAAAATGAAAACAAAATAAGCTATCTACAAAATGAAGAGGTTTTGTTTGAACATAAAATGATTTCTTGCTTCCGAAGGCACTTGTATTTTCATAGGTGCCATTTATATTAATATTTAGAAGAACATTATGGATACATAATGAAATGCATGATTGTTTAATGTGACTTAGATTTAACTTTACAGATGATTTCTCTATTCTGTTTAGTTGTTTTTCAAGAAGCTAGCTATTCTTTACTTTTTGAAACATTATACATCAGCCTTGTATAAATAATTACACATCAATACCAATACACCAGCTTGTTACAATAGTAGCATGCCTAGATGTCAGCATGTTGACGTTTTCTAATAATACCATGTTGCATACAGAGCTTCAAACATATGTGACACCACTATATTGTTTTTAGATGATGATGTAATTTTTTATTTATTTATTTATTTTTTTAGTCATTTAGCAGACGCTCTTATCCAGAGCGACTTACAGGAGCAATTAGGGTTAAGTGCCTTGCTCAAGGGCACATCGACAGATTTTTCACCTAGTTGGCTCGGGGATTAGAACCAGCGACCTTTCGGTTACTGGCACAACGCTCTTACCCACTAAGCTACCTGCCGCCCTATAATCACTCTGAGACTTTGCGTGGAGCTCTGGGTAACTATCTGTGTTTCCCCAACATTTCCTGAAGTTTGCTGACAGAAAGGAGACTGCGGCGCTAAACAGGCTCGTCTGTGTGCTAAACGGCTCCCAGCCCCTGGGATTCCTCGAAGAGGGGTCTGAACTGTCTGAGACCTATCATAGCACTAAAGGGAATAAACATTGAAAAACACTTGATTATGCACGTTGTTGCTTGCTATTGTAGTAAATTATTATTATTCATTTTTTCCCAAAGGTCAAGGTGGTTCTGATTCAGGTTCAAGCTCTTTGTCCCAGATGGATCTGTCTAAGGGTTGTTTTAGGGTCAAAAATCCCTTTGACATTTTGGCATTCTAAAAATAAAACATGTTGGTGCATCTGGTTTGCTCTGTGCTTTTTGACACCACTGTCTAATTTTGAATGGTGCAAAATAATTTTTTTATTTTCAACTTACTGAAAACAGATTTAATCTATATATATATATAAAAACTATATATATATATATATATATATATATATATATATATATATAAAAAAAAATATATATATATATATTTTTATTTATTTATTTATTTTTATTTCAGTTTCCTTTTTTTTTTGGTTGCAGTGGGTGAAACAAAACACACTTTTGATGTTATTCAATTATGTTTTTGTTTGTATTGTCAAACCTGTGTTTAACCTCCCACGTATAGTGTAAATAAAAACATGTGTTACGTGTCTGTTTTATGTTGTAATGTTTATTTCAGTATTTATCGGCATTGTGGATTATTTCAACTGTATTGCAAATTGTGTGAACATTTGATAAACATTGCCCATTAAACACTGCCTATTAAACATTGCACATCACTACTACATCAGATAATGAATGCAGTGGCAGAATACCATGAGGCCAGGTGGTATAGTCTAAGGATTAGACCCCAGCTGCAGCTCACTGCAACTAATAACTGATTGTGAAAGTGGTGAACATGTTGTGTAGAGGATGATCAAATTCACATGGGATGACATTTGTTGTTTTCCCCAATACCCAGTGCAACACATTAAACCTTGTCACTGTTGTCATGTCTGCCAGTCCTCCAGTACAGCTCCCAATGTAACTCCCTGTCAATAATGAGCTTTTATGGAGTCCCTTCCATCTCCCCCATCTCCCCTGCTCCCCAGGCACTGCCACCTGAACAGAAAGATGATTTTTTTAGGGTTAGTGGTCTCGCTGTGAAAGTTTTTGAAATGTGTGAAAAAAATGGATGTAGACCCTCCTCTGTCACCAATTTTACAAACCAATTATCTACTTGGAGTTGGAAGTTGAACAAACAAACAGCATCCATGCTGAGTGCTGGCAGGTCTCTGGCTGGTGGGAGACCTCTGAGCCTCTCACAGGGCTTTTACACCAGATCAATTCCTCATCACAAGAGCCAGCGCCAGCCCCAGCTCATCCACCTGCCCCGGTCGCACAGGCTCCACACCAACCCACAACCACCTTTCATTCATTGATCACCTCTGTTTCATCATCATGAAGGACGAAGAAACTGGGAAATCTATCTATTTACAGATGTATCACCGTTTTTAATCGCTTACCACAAACTGGGGTTTGTATTGAATAAAGTAATGTTTGTTTAGCCTGTGAACATATATATATTTTTTTGGGTGAGATAGAGACTATGTGCATCAGCAGAGGCAGACCATGTGCATAGGCTGACAGTGACAATGGTCAATATCAGCAGGAAGGAGCACAGACAGCTAGCTATTAGTCATCCCCAGCCACAGCAGTACTACTGCAGAGTAAAATCAATGGCATCCTGATTAGACTGATGACAGCAAATTCACAGTTCCAGGCGGGAGTGTCCAGACATAGGCGAGTTGTACAGCAAATAAGCTCTACTTGTCTGCACACAAAGAAAATCCACCCCGCTTTGTTTATCAGGTGTAAAGATCTGGAAAGACTGCTGGGGAATAGGGACAGTTCAGATGTTATTCTCCAATAGGGACATTTCAGATGTTATTCTCCAATAGGGACATTTCAAATGTTATTCTCCAATAGGGACATTTCAAATGTTATTCTCCAATAGGGACATTTCAGATGTTATTCTCCAATAGGGACAGTTTAGATGTTATTCTCCAATAGGGACATTTCAGATGTTATTCTCCAATAGGGACAGTTCAGATGTTATTCTCCAATAGGGACAGTCCAGATGTTATTATCCAATAGGGACATTTCAGTTATTTTAGCTTAACCATTTCATCACTGATCTGATTTTTATGTCTTGGCAGCAATTTTGATCTAATCGTGCACCATGGACTGGTGTCACACGATGCTGCTGCTATCATTATTACCTGAATAATCTGACAAACAAACTTCCACCCCAAAAAGTTATTTTCATAAATAGTCTAAGGCACAAATGGTGATAGATCTCCCATCTGTCTTAGTAAAAGGCTGGGATAATGTGATGGATAGACAATGTGTTGATTACATATTGATTATGGTGATATTGAATCTGCCGTCACCAATTGTGCATTGTTGTTAAGACATTTGAATGTTAATTCCTTTTGAATCATTTATTAAACTTGCATACTAATCTCAATTTAATTCACTCCCTCTGGACATGCGCTTTAGTGTTGTTCCTTTTTTGCTGACAATGTAGGCCTATTGGCATTGAGTAGTCGACTTAGATTTTTTACAGCCATTTTGTACGGTGCCAATATTAGGAAACCCATATTTTACACTATAGATACTAGAGGACTCAAATACTTCTCATTCATTCTATCAACATAAGGTTAAGATGTTTACTTTGATGATGCTCCATTTGTTTTCAAACTCAACACTGCAAAGTTTCTCCAGCTTACAGACCCCTCCCACCAACACTTTAAGTGCCTTTGATGCTGGTGCCCAGACGAGACTGCTTTTGTGCAAAATTGCAGCAGTTACATTTGTTGTGAGAAGTTCGGAGAAAGAGAAAGGAGAATGTTTGTAGAATGTTGTTTTTTCTACGCCACATCTCCAGATCAATCTGTGAGCAGTAAATTGATATTATTAAACAGCATGGGGCGCCTCAGACGACGAGGCTCAGGGCTGCATGGAGCGCTAAGCGAGGAAGAGGCTTCTCTCTCTCTCTCTCTCTCTCTCTCTCTCTCTCTCTCTCTCTCTCTCTCTCTCTCTCTCTCTCTCTCTCTCTCCCTCTCTCTCTCTCTCTCTCTCTCTCTTTCTCTCTCTCTGCAACAGGGCAATTGTTGACACGCTTTTTCCTGCCAATCTACAGCGCTCCTCCAACTGTGGCTGCCATGACAACCTGCTCTTACCCGTCGTGGCAGCTGGCAGCCCCACACTTACTGAGTTGTGCTGCTTCCATGATTGGCGACTCATAAAAAAAGAGGGAACATAGAGGTGAAAACAGGCCTCTACAATACGCATGGCTACTCAGTACCCCAATGATTTGTCTTGGTTCAGCTGGAATACAAATAGCCCTGGCAAACACCATAGTGATTTGATTTCAGATCCCATACAGCAAGGAGAGGAAGAGCAAGCATTTCATTGGTCTATTTGTGGACCTGTGTGTGTGTGCGTGTGTGCGTGCATTCATGCGTGCGTGCGTGTGTGTGTGTGAATGCGTGCAGGCATACGTATATGCATGCATGTGTGTGTTCATGCTGTGCTGTAGCACAATGCTGTGATGGAAGTATGTCTCTCTTCAGCTCACTGCCACAGTGATAGGCCACCACAAGAAAGCACTGTCAAAACTTCATCCCTATATCAACATTAAGGCCTTTATTTCATTTGACAACTACGCAGCCTTGCCCTATCTGTCACGATCTAAGATAAAAACACAAAAGGTTTCATATTGTACTATTGTAATACATCAGTTTTTTTTCCCGTGGGACAATTATTTCCCCCCTCAAAACATGAGGCACTTGCGACACACCAAGTCACACCATAGTCATCTAAGTATCCTAATCTGTTCCTTTCACTTGCAGTGCAGCGCAACCTGGAATGTTCTCATATGTCAACCTGCAGGCTGCATTGAGCTATCACTTCAACACTCGGCCCCATTAACCAATACCTCAGGGTGTTGTGCAGAAATGAGAGAGAGAGAGAGAGAGAGGTATCTGACTTGGGGTAAAGCTTCCCAGTGGTTCACACAGCTAGGAGGTGAAAAGGAGAGGAGCGGGGAAGAGAACAGGAAGGATCTTTATCTGAACCAGATGTGATTAGATATACAGCTCCAGCCATGTGTGTGTGTTTTCAGACTAATCTGTGTTTAAAAGGAAACTCAACATCGTCCACCTTTGAGGTTATGGAAAAGTCAGTGTGTACAGTAGAGAAGACCACTACACATGTTCTCAACAGATAGACTATGTGTCCCAAATGGCACCCTTTTCCCTATGGGCCCTGGTCAAATGTAGTGAACTATACAGAGAATACGTTGCCATTTGGGATGCATCCAAGATTTGGAATGATACTCACTTTCGTATGACCTTATGTAAGATTCCTTTCTTCATTACAATGTTTGACTTTCGTTTTATTGTTGAGAATTGAGTGAGGACCCAATGTGCTCTGTCATTCTAAAACCTGTATACAGATGGAACATAACCTGTCTGGAACATAACCTGTCTGGAACATAACCAGTCTGGAACATAACCAGTCTGGAACATAACCAGTCTGGAACATAACCAGTCTGGAACATAACCAGTCTGGAACATAACCAGTCTGGAACATAACCTGTCTGGAACATAACCAGTCTGGAACATAACCAGTCTGGAACATAACCAGTCTGGAACATGCACAGTATCATTGTCCTTCCTCATGACTATGATATGTGTTGTAGACTTTGTATGACCCCTATCAAAAGGTCGAGTGTAGTGTAGTACTCACTTGTAGTGTTCTTGACAGCTGAGAAATAAAGAATATGTCAAAGAAAAAAATACTTTGTATGACCCCTATCAAAAGGTTGCTTGTACAGGTAGTGTTCTTGACAGATGACAAATAAAGAATATGTCAAAGAACCTTTTCGTCTTCATGGTTTATTCTTTAGTAGAGTAACAAACAGAAATACATATCCACAAACTGTATGACTGATCAGGTGCAGAATGTGATTTTATAACAAGAATACATTCCATCTAGTGTTTAATGCACTTGGGGAGGTTGGATATTACTGTATGTACGTATTTCTTGAAAACTCACTTCACTCTGGTAGTAGGCAACCCATTAGGAGAATGCCGATGTCACTCTGAAGGCTTTGACATCTATGGAGATTGAACAAAGCAGAATATCTCTGACACAGAATATATTTTGTAAGATAAATATGTTGTGCAATTTCAGAACGCCATTAGAGAAGCCATTTTGTATTGTTATGCTCCGTTTTATACATCCCTGTGTGAGTGAAGAGGGCAGAGTAGAGCACACATTATCCTCATTTTAGGCTTTAAGCTGTCATGAAATTACTGCAGAGAAATGTCTTACATGCCATTGTTGAAAAGCTGTAATTTTATCATGTTTCAGGAGTTATCTATCTTGTGAAAGTGTTAACTGGGTGCAAAAATTGGCTTGTAAGTATTAGGACAATAGCAATTCCAGAACAACTGGGCACTTTGTCAAGGGATGTTAAGTATGTTCTTTCCCTCTGCTTCTTTAAAGTACTTTGGGATTGTTTATAACCAGTTGAAGGGTACATTTCCTCCCATGGTAGCCAATATTTTAGCACATAAAAATGCTTAAGAGCTGACATGTTTAAAATGCAAATATAGTCCCTCTGTGGAACTATGGAATATGAAAATATTCAGGTTCTAAGTGGAATTCCATGTATGCAACTAGACAATATTCTAGTTGTAAGTGAAACTTAAATTCAATCTTGTAGCATGTGTGTTCATCTTCTCGTGCTGCATTCACACGTTTGCCCACACTCCCAGTGATCCGGTTACTATACCTCACAGGTAAAGGGCTTTACTTTACTAAGAGGCTTTGGAGGCTGGGAGATTGACCTATGAACGACTCAATCTCCACTCCTCCTCCTCCTCCTCTCACAAATCCCTCTCTCTTCCAGAGTAGGCACCAATCACGAGGGCCCTTTCCACAATGGAAATACCTGTAGGTGAAAGGGTATGAGCTGAGGAAACTTTGAACCTGACACAAACATCCCATCTTTCCCGAAAGGCAACGCATTGGTTTAAACATTGTAGTTTGGGGTTGATAACTGTTGATTTGCAGGCTGTAAATATGTGCTAAGATCCTTGAACCTCCTTGCGAAGTGTTGAAAAGTAGTTAACCAGCTGGTGTTCCTTCTGATTTGAAGGCTATAGGGCCTAACCCTCCTTCCTTTAAACATGGACAGATCACAACCAGGTTCCTGGAAGTTAGCTAGCTGCAGAACAGAACATGTGTTGATTGGACAACCATCTACCACAAAGTGTTAGCAACCTAAATGATGAATGGAAGAGGATGAAGAATGAAGCAGCTAGGGAGTTATTTAATTGTGAAATGCAGAGAGTGGAAGTCAAGAGAACTAATAGAGGTAGAAGACAGAACCCAGCTGGACCTGCACCTTTAGATAGCTTTCATTAGCCAGGCATATCTCCTTTCAGACTGACGTAACTAGTACAGACAGACTGTTTGTCTCATTCATTTCTGCCTACTTTGTCTCATTTCCTTTACCTCAAGTGAGAGATGTCCCTGCCTCGTTGATTTAAAGGTGTTTGTGTGAGCTACCATGGTCCACTAAAGAGGATTGGGTCAGGGTGCATCCTGAGGCTTAGTCACAGCAGAGGTGAAGAGGTCAGCTGGAGGTCTTGACTGAGAGATCAGAAGTCATGCCACACCAGCATCTTTATCAATGGGGCTTGAAATGGTGTCTTCCTAGCTTCAAACACCGGTGCACATCAGGGTTGGGGTCAATTCCATCCCCAGCTCCAACAACTACAGACTCCTCAAAATCAACCAAAGTCAAATCAAATCAAGCTTTATTTATATAGCACATTTCAGACATGGAATGCAACGCAATGTGCTTTACAGGAAAAAACGATGAAAAAACGATGAAAATAAAAGCTGAAATATTTACTACACAACAAACATAAAATAAAAACCAAAAGATTGACACAAACTGAACGACTAAAAAGCCCCCTGAGGAAAAGCAAAGCTAAAAATATATGTTTTAAGATCTCTTTTAAATATGTCCACAGTTTCGCCCCCCCCCCTCAGGCTCTCTGGCAGGCTATTTCAGAGGCTGGGGGCATAATAACTAAAGGCTGTCTCTCCATGCCTCTTGGTCCTAGGCTTTGGGATAGTTAAAAGGCCAGTGCCAGAGGACCTGAGGGACCTACTGGGTACATAACTTAAAAGCATGTCTGACATGTATTGGAGTGAACAATCGTGGATTGATTTAAAAACAAATAGAAGAATCTTAAAATTAATTCAAAAACTCACAGGCAGCCAGTGCAGCGACCTTAAACCGGTGTAATGAGTGCTCTCAGTCTGGTCTTGGTCAGTACCCCTGCTGCAGCATTCTGTATGTTTTGCAGTTGACCAATGGCTTTCTTGGGTAGGCCAGACAGGAGAGCATTACAGTAGTCAAGCCTGCTTGTATTAAAAGCATGGATGAGTCTCTCTGTATCAGCCTGAGAGAGAAACGGCTGCACCTTGGCAATGTTCCTCAGGTGGTAAAAAGCTATTTTGGTCACATTCCTAATGTGTGATTGGAAATTTAGTTCAGAATCTAAAATACACCTAGGTTTTTTACCTGGTATTTTATCTTTATTGCCCGTTAATTAAAATGTGCGGCTAGATTTTCTCTCCAACAATAAGTACCTCGGTCTTGTCTTGATTTAGCTGGAGGAAGTTATGAGCCATCCAAGTATTTAAATCACTACTACTGTCGAATAATTTATCCGTGTAGCTAAAATCCTCTGGTGACAAAGAAATGTAAAGTTCTGTATCATCCACATAGCAGTGAAAATCAATGCTGTGCTTTCTGATAAAGCTGCCAAGGGGTACATTTACAGTTGAAGTCGGAAGTTTACTGCACATACACTTAGGTTGGAGTCATTAACACTCGTTTTTCAAACACTCAACAAATGTATTGTTAACAAACTATAGTTTTGGCAAGTCGGTTAGGACATCTACTTTGTGCATGACACAAGTAATTTTTCCAACAATTGTTTACAGACAGATTATTTCACTTATAATTCACTGTATCACAATTCCAGTGGGTCAGAAGTTTACATACACTAAGTTCACTGTGCCTTTAAACAGCTTGGAAAATTCCAGAAAATGAGGCCATGGCTTTAGACGCTTCTGACAGGCTAATTGACATAATTTGAGTCAATTGGAGGTGTACCTGTGGATGTATTTCAAGGCCTACCTTCAAACTCAGTGCCTCTTTGCTTGACATCATATGAAAATCAAAAGAAATCAGCCAAAATATTGTAGACCTCCACAAGTCTGGTTAATCCTTGGGAGCAATTTCCAAACGCCTGAAGGTACCACGTTCATCTGTACAAACAATAGTACGCAAGTATAAACACTATGGGACCACGCAGCCGTCATACCGCTCAGGAAGGAGACGCGTTCTGTCTCCTAGAGATGAACGTACTTTGGAAAAGTGCAAATCAATCCCAGAACAACAGCAAAGGACCTTGTGAAGATGTAGGAGGAAACAGGTACAAAAGTATCTATATCCACAGTAAAATGAGTCCTATATCGACATAACCTGAAAGGCCACTCAGCAAGGAAGAAGCCACTGCTCCAAAACCGCCATAAAAAAGCCAGACTACGGTTTGCAACTGCACATGGGGACAAAGATCGTACTTTTTGGAGAAAAGTCCTCTGGTCTGATGAAACAGAAATAGAACTGTTTGGCCATAATGACCATCATTATGTTTGGAGGAAAAAGGGGAACACTTGTAAGCCGAAGAACACCATCCTAACCGTGAAGCACGGGGGTGGCAGCATCATGCTGTGGGGGTGCTTTGCTGCAGGAGGGACTGGTGCACTTCACAAAATAGATGGCATCATGAGGAAGGGGAAAATTATGTGGATATATTGAAGCAACATCTCAAGACATCAGTCAGGAAGTTAAAGCTTGATTGCAAATGGGTCTTCCAAATGGACAATGACCCCAAGCATACTTCCAAAGTTGTGGCAAAATGGCTTAAGGACAACAAAGTGAAGGTATTGGAGTGGCCATCACAAAGCCCTGACCTCAATCCTATAGAAAATATGTGGGCAGAACTGAAAAAGCGTGTGCGAGCAAGGAGGCCTACAAACCTGACTCAGTTACACCAGCTCTGTCAGGAGGAATGGGCCAAAATTCACCCAACTTATTGTGGGAAGCTTGTGGAAGGCTACCCGAAACGTTTGATCCAAGTTAAACAATTTAAAGGCAATGCTACCAAATAGTATTTGAGTGTATGTAAACTTCTGACCGACTGGGAATGTGATGAAATACATAAAAGCTGAAATAAATCATTATCTCTACTATTATTCTAACATTTCACAATCTTAATATAAAGTGGTGATCCTAACTGACCTAAGACAGGGAATTTTTACCAGGATTAAATGTCAGGAATTGTGAAAAACTGAGTTTAAATGTATTTGGCTAAGGTGTGTATAAACTTCCGACTTCAACTGTATCAACTGAACAGTACCGGACCCAAAATCGAAACTTTTGGAACGCCACATGTGATACACTATATATATACAAACGTTTGTGGACACCCCTTCAAATTTGTGGATTCGGCTATTTCAGCCACACCACCCGTTGCTGACAGGTGTATAAAATTGAGCACACAGCCATGCAATCACCATAAACAAACATTGGTAGTAGAATGGGTTCACTGTAGAGCTCAGTGACTTTCAACGTGGCACCGTCATAGGATGCCACCTTTCCAACAAGCCAGTTTGTCAAATTTCTGCCCTGCTAGAACTGCCACGGTCAACTGTAAGTGCTGTTATTGTGAAGTGGAAACGTCTAGGAGCAACAACGGCTCAGCCGCGAAGTGGTAGGCCACACAAGCTCACAGAAAGGGCCTGCCGAGTGCTGAAGCGTGTAGAGTGTAAAAAATAGTCTGTCCTCGGTTACAACACTCACTACCGAGTTCCAAACTGCCTCTGGAAGCAATGTCAGCACAAGAACTGTTCGTCGGGAGCTTCATGAAATGGGTTTCCATGGCCGAGCAGCCACACACAAGCCTAAGACCACCATGTGCAATGCCAAGCGTCGGCTGCAATAGTGTAAAGCTCGCTGTCATTGGACACTGGAGCAGTGGAAACGCGTTCTCTGGAGTGATGAATCACGCTTCACCATCTGGGTTTGGCTGATGATTCTGGGTTTGGCTGATGCCAGAACACTACCTGCCCCAATGCATAGTGCCAACTATAACATTTGGAGGAGGCGGAATAATGGTCTGGGGCTGTTTTTATGGTTTGGGCTAGGCACCTTAGTTCCAGTAAAGGGAAATCTTAATGCTACAGCATACAATGACGTTCTAGACGATTCTGGGCTTCAAAAGTTGTGGCAACAGTTTGGGTAAGGCTCTTTCCTGTTTCAGCATGACAATGCCCCCGTGAACAAGGCGAAGTCCATACAGAAATGGTTTGTCGAGATCGGTGTGGAAGAACTTGATTGGCCTGCACAGAGCCCTGACCTCAACCCCATCGAACACCTTTGGGATGAATTGGAACGCCAACTGCAAGCCATGCCTAATCACCCAACATTAGTGCCTGACCTCACTAATGCTCTTGTGGCTGAATGGAAGCAAGTCCCTGCAGCAATGTTCCAACATCTAGTAGAAAGCCTTCCCAGAAGAGTGGAGGCTGTTATAGCAGCAAAGGGGGGACCAACTCCATATTAATGCCCATGATTTTGGAATGAGACGTTCGACGAGCAGGTGTCTACATTGTTTTGGTCATGTAGTGTATGTATTTTCTCTGTTATGTTCACCAAGGGTGACAAAAAACTCTTGGCTTGTTAAATAGATCCTAAACCAATGTAGAACTGGACCGGAGAGGCCAACCCACCTCTCCAGTTTGTCCAGAAGGACATCATGGTCAACAGTGTCGAATGCAGCACTTAAATCTAAGAGTACAGAGAGCTGTTTGGCATCTGTGTTGGCTCTAAGATCATTTACCACTTTAACTAAGGCTGTCTCTGTGCTGTGGGCACGAAAACCAGATTGGAATTTTTCAACAATAGAGTTGGCACTTAAAAAATCATGAAGCTGTTTGAAAACCAATTTCTCCAGAACTTTGCTTAAGAATGGAAGGTTGGAGATTGGCTGCGAATTTCTAAGAGCTGAAGAATCTACATTACTTTTCTTCAGAAGGGGTTTCACTATAGCAGTTTTTAGTGCAGTGGGGAAAGTGGTTGTGAACAGGGAGTGATTAACAATAGCTTGCACTTCTTCAGATATGCAATTAAAAACTGTTTTGAAGAAGGTGGTGGAGATAGGATCAAGAAGGCAGGTAGAAAGCTTAAGTTGTGATATCCCTTTCCTAAGCATGTCTGTGTCAAAAAGGGAAAATAAATCCATTGTGCCTTTGTGTGGTAGGCTTGGGCACATATCATCAAACTTCTCATCAGGTGTTGCTTGACTGATACTCAGCCAAATGTTGGTTATATTATCTCTGAAATATGCCGCAAACTCATCACATTTAGATGTAGAGGAAAGTTTACATAGGTTTGCGGGTTAGGATTTATCAGGTCGTCAATGGTCGAGAAGAGCACTCTCTAATTATACGGATTAATAGTAATCAAGTTAGAAAAATGACCCCGTCTGGCATTTATTATTGCCTTGTTATACATGGTTGCCCTTAATTTGCAATTAAAGTTATCAACTTAATCATTTACATTTACGTCATTTAGCAGACGCTCTTATCCAGAGCGACTTACAGTTAGTGAGTGCATAAAAAAAGTCATACTGGCCCCCTGTGGGAATCGAACCCACAACCCTGGCATTGCAAGCGCCATGCTCTACCAACTGAGCTACACAGGGCCTCATCACAAGAGGAAGGCAGAATAGGTGGTGGAGTATTGTTCATACACTCAATAAAATCTGTACCAACTTCAGAGGTAAGATACCGTTTTTTAATGATGTGTTCAGTATTACCCTGTTCTATGGGCAACAAGGTAGTAATAAATACACAGTGGTGATCAGATGAAGCAACATCAACAATAGAGGATATGTCAATAGAAAGCCCCTTGGTAATAACCAGGTCAAGAGTATTGCCGCGGTTATGGGTGGGCCCAGTAACATGTTGGATAAAGTCCATACAGCCCAAAAGATTCATAAATTCAATGGCCTTGGAGTCAGTCTCTTTGTCAACATGAATATTAAAATCGCCCAACACAATGATTTTATCATAGTTCTCAAGGACAATAGACAATAGTTCATATAAATCAGTAAAGAAAGTGGGGCATTGCTTTGGTAGCTTATACAGGGTTATGGTCAGCACTGGTGGCTGACATTTAAACAGTATAGCATGGTGCTCAAAATACCCAAAGTCGGCAAACAAAATGTCCTTACAGCTGAGAGCATTAGAAAAAATAGAGGCTGTCCCCCCACCCATTTCCCCTTTTCTGATAGAGTATGAAAAGCTGTAGTCCGGGGGGAGGCTTCAATAAGAGCGGCATTACAGTCTGATGACAGCCATGTTTGAGTGAGAAACATGCAATCAACTTTGCGCTCAGTAATGAGGTCATTCACAAGTAAGGTTTTACTTGTGATTGCTCTAACATTTAAAAGCGCCATATTCAATGAGTGTGGGCCACTCTGCCTCTGGGGCATCTGCCTCGAGGTAACTAATGGAATGACAATCAAATTATTAATGTTACAACCACATTTTCTGACAGTCTCCAATCAATCAGAATGGTAGGAGATGACAGTTTCTATAAACTCACAAGAAGGCGGCGTTAAAGGAACACATAGTGCCATTTCAATAGGAGTTGATATGCTTTCCAAGTCCTCTGTTGCTTATTCTGACAGGGAGAATTGGAGCACTACCAGACCCTGTCCGTCAGTCTCTTTAACAGTTGGCGATGTGGAAATAATCTTGGAACCCCTGCAGTTAGGGTGAATCCCGTCTCTTTTAAAAAGTGCTGGTTGCTCCCACAGCAAACCAAGTTGTCACAAAAAGAGACATTCCTGTCATTGCAAAGTTTCTTCAGGTACTCGTTCAGGGCAAAGAGTCGGCTGAAATGTTCTGAATCCCTTCGGTAACACGGGAGCGGGTCAGAGATAATTATTATCTTCCATGTGCTAGCGAGGGTGTTACATTTATTTTTGTAGTCCTCCCTCAGTTCCTCAGATCGCCTAAAACGAAGGTCGTTAAAACCTATGTGAGTGACGATGGTGTCAATATTTGAGTAGTTGGCAGGAACTGTGGGCAGGAGGGAGGTGATGTCATGGACACAGGCTCCTGGGTGACAGTGGACCCTGGTCGGTCCACAGATCGTAGGCAAGCCAAAATCTCTGACCATAGAGCTGCCCACAATGATGGTGGTCGTGATGGAATCCGATGGGGAAGTGACCTGCTGAACTGCGGGGGCCGTGGGCAGGGTGTCACTGGGCGGCCACCGGCTGTTGGTATACACCTAGGATCCGCGCAGACTCCAGGGGCTGGTAGGTCCATCTCAAGCAGGGAAAAGCTGTTTGATAGCTGGATCGGATCTTCTCGGAGAGATTAAAGGTGGCCAGACTGCCTCCCCGATCAACTACACCTTGCGAATGTCCAGTCTCCCATGGGCCGCAGAGTTGAGCTTAACATCTGTCCATTGGATTGGGACAGATCAACGCCGCCCCACTCATCGACAACTTTGCTATAGGAGGCATTTAAAACTGATATTTGTTTTGCCTGGGTTACAGCAAGGTCGGTGTACTTTGAAAGCAAGTTATCCTTTTCTTGCAGCTGAGGTAACATCCAGGGGATATCTTACCTAAGCTGCTTGATGGTGGTGCATTTAGGGCAGACAAAATCCCTGTCCATTTTCCAGTTCTACCTTCATCTTGTGATTGTGTGGAAATCATCTCACACCTGAAGCATTTGTGCCCAGCCGTGGATAAAAACATTGGTGGGCTAGCACTGCTAGCGTTAGCCTGCTCAGTTTTCATGATGTTAGCATCTAACTGCTACTTATTTTTTATTGTACTTTTTACCCCAATTGGTAGTTACAGTCTTGTCCCATCGCTGCAACTCCCATACAGACTCTTGAGAGGCGAAGGTCGAGAGCCATGCGTCCTCCGAAACACGACCCCGCCAAGCCGCACTGCTCGCTTAACCCAGAAGCCAGCTGCACCAATGTGTCGGAGGAAACACTGTACAGCTGGCGACCGAAGTCAACAGGCATGCGCCTGGCCTGCCACAAGGAGTCGCTAGAGCACGATGAGACAAGGACATCCCTGCCGGCCAAACCCTCCCCTAACCCGGACGATGCTGGGCCAATTGTGCGCCGCCTCATGGGTCTCCCGGTCGCGGCCAGCTGTGACACAGCCTGGGATTAAACCCGGGTCTGTAGTGACGGCTCTAGCACTGCGATGCAGTGCCTTAGACCCCTGAGCCACTCGGGAGGCCCTAGCTAACTGCTACTTAACAGGAATCCTGGACACAAACTTGTTATGTTAACTTTAGTTATGATAAAAAACGATTTAATGAGAACATTTTCAGAAAAACAACAAACTGAGTGTAGACAGTACACTGTTCTGTTGTGCGCTTTGTTGACATCTGTTGCGTGATCTAAACCCCAGCTCCAACAACTACAGACTCCTCAACATCAACCTAACCCCTAGTTCCAACAGCTTTAGACTCCTCAACATCAACCTAACGCCCAACTCCAACAACTCCATACTCCTCAACATGAACTTTTCATGTAAACATAGTTGGATACCAGCTACAGGACACATCTGGAGCCAAGCCGGGGTTTCTGTGTGCGTGGTGCCTGTGTGTGTGTGTGTGTGTGTGTGTGTGTGTGTGTGTGTGTGTGTGCGTGCGTGTGTGTGTGTGTGTTTGTGTGCAACCAGACTTGGCAGTACAGGGCTTGAAAGAGATGTGGGAGGCAAGGGTGCACTGAGCAGTCAGTGACAAATTGCTTTCTAATTAGTTGAACAAGTGGCTGTTGAAAGAAGGGAATAGAATGTTGGTAAGAGATGTGTGTTAAGAAAGAGACCAATGGGAGAGATCCAAGGAGGAGGGTACATCAGGGACATGGTGAGGGAATCTTGCACTGGGTGAAGGGTGATAAAAAACATTGGTAAGGAGGAACGTTCACCACAGCAGGAGAGGAGTCAATGTCATGATCTGTTCTCCAGGAAGATAAACATTTAAAAGTTGTTATTTCAATTTAAAGTAACAAGTTGGTCATCTATCGGCATATCTATTTATTGTGGCCATCGAGATGTTAGCTATTAAAATCTGATCCAATAATAATATCAGAGGATTAGAAATACAGGGCTTAAAAACAAAGGTGTCATTGTACGCTGATGATTCATGTTTTCTTTTAAATCCACAACTAGAATCCCTCCACAGCCTCATAGAGGATCTAGATACATTTTCTAACCTCTCTGGATTACAACCAAATTATGACAAATGTACTATATTACGTATTGGATCACTAAAAAATACAATTTTTACATTACCATGTAGTTTACCAATAAAATTGTCTGATGGTGATGTGGATATACTCGGAATACATATCCCAAAGGAAATAAATGATCTCACTTCAATAAATTTTAATAGAAAGTTAGCAAAAATAGATAAGATCTTACTACCATGGAAAGGAAAATACCTGTCAATTTGTGGAAAAAATCACCCTGATTAACTCTTTAGTATTATCCCAGTTTACCTATTTGCTTATGGTCTTGCCTACACCTAGCGAACAGTTTTTTTAAATTATATGAGAAAAAAATATTCAAATTTATTTGGAACGGCAAGCCAGACAAAATTAAAAGAGCATATTTATATAATGAATATGAATTCGGAGGACAGAAATGATTAAATATTAAAGCATTAGACCTATCACTAAAAGCTTCAGACATACAAAAGTTATACTTAAATCCGAACTGGTTCTCAAGCAAATTAGTAAGATTGTCTCACCCAATGTTCAAGAAAGGCCTTTTTCCCTTTATTCAGATTACAACCTCTCACTTTCAGTTATTTGAAAAGGAAATAATCTCCCAAATGTCACTATTTCTAAAACAAGCCATAAAAAGTTGGTTGCAATTTCAATTTAATCCTCCAGAAACGACAGAACAAATAATGCAACAAATATTGTGGTTAAATTCAAATATACTAATTGACAAAAAACCTTTATTTTTTGACAGAATGTTTAAAAAAGGTATAATCTTCGTAAATGATATCATCGGTAGGACTGGTGGAGTTATGTCGCACATGCAGCTAACAAAAACATATGGAAATGTCTGCTCTACACAAAATTACAACCAAATAATTGCAGCCTTACCGCAAAAGTGGAAGAGGAAAGTGGAAGGGGGAGAAAGTAAGGAACTTGTCTGTCGGCCTTGCATTAAAGAACATAATTGGTTAAGGAAAACTGTGATAAATAAAAAAGTATATCAGTTTCACTTAAGGACCAAAGGATTGACAGCCGTCCCATATAGATTGCAAAATAGTTGGGAAGAGATCTTTGACGTACCGATCCCATGGCATAGTGTTTATGAACTGACATGCAAAACAACACCGGATTCAAAAATTAGAATCTTTCAATTTAAATTATTATATAAAATTCTTGCTACCAATATAATGTTATTTATATGGGGGATACAATCTTCCCAGCTCTGCAGATTTTGCTGTGAAGAGACAGAATCATTAGATCATTTGTTTTGGTTCTGTCCATTTGTAGCATGTTTTTGGACACAGGTCCAGGAATGGTGTTAAGAGATAGATGGGAGGTATTGAATAGAGTTGAAGGATGGGACTAATAACAAATAACAACAAATAATAACAAAGATAGCTAATAATGTAAGCATACTGTGTCCATAATAAGTATATATGTTGTATGTTGGGAGCTTTTGGGAAAGAGCACAGTTAGAAAGATATGGAATATGGAAGCAAAACGGATGGACATCATGAAAATGATCGGAGAGGTTGAGAGTAGAAGAAGTTCAGGAGCAAAAATAAATGAATAAAATAAATAAATAATAATAATAATAATAATAATATATACAGTGGGGAGAACAAGTATTTGATACACTGCCGATTTTGCAGGTTTTCCTACTTACAAAGCATGTAGAGATCTGTAATGTTTATCATAGGTACACTTCAACTGTGAGAGACGGAATCTAAAACAAAAATCCAGAAAATCACATTGTATGATTTTTAAGTAATTAATTTGCATTTTATTGCATGACATAAATATTTGATCACCTACCAACCTGTAAGAATTCCGGCTCTCACAGACCTGTTAGTTTTTCTTTAAGAAGCCCTCCTGTTCTCCACTCATTACCTGTATTAACTGCACCTGTTTGAACTCGTTACCTGTATAAAAGACACCTGTCCACACACTCAATCAAACAGACTCCAACCTCTCCACAATGGCCAAGACTAGAGAGCTGTGTAAGGACATCAGGGATAAAATTGTAGACCTGCACAAGGCTGGGATGGGCTACAGGA
Source organism: Coregonus clupeaformis (assembly GCF_020615455.1). Classification (NCBI taxonomy): domain Eukaryota; kingdom Metazoa; phylum Chordata; class Actinopteri; order Salmoniformes; family Salmonidae; genus Coregonus; species Coregonus clupeaformis. The sequence goes on along the minus strand of NC_059220.1, from coordinate 16,520,264 downwards.
CAATAGGCAAGCAGCTTGGTGAGACGGCAACAACTGTTGGCGCAATTATTAGAAAATGGAAGAAGTTCAAGATGACGGTCAATCAACCTCGGTCTGGGGCTCCATGCAAGATGTCACCTCGTGGGGCATCAATGATCATGAGGAAGGTGAGGGATCAGCCCAGAACTACACGGCAGGACCTGGTCAATGACCTGAAGAGAGCTGGGACCACAGTCTCAAAGAAAACCATTAGTAACACACTACGCCGTCATGGATTAAAATCCTGCAGCGCACACAAGGTCCCCCTGCTCAAGCCAGCGCATGTCCAGGCCCGTCTGAAGTTTGCCAATGACCATCTGGATGATCCAGAGGAGGAATGGGAGAAGGTCATGTGGTCTGATGAGACAAAAATAGAGCTTTTTGTTCTAAACTCCACTCGCCTTGTTTGGAGGAAGAAGAAGGATGAGTACAACCCCAAGAACACCATCCCATCCGTGAAGTATGGAGGTGGAAACATCATTCTTTTGGGATGCTTTTCTGCAAAGGGGACAGGACGACTGCACCGTATTGAGGGGAGGATGGATGGGGCCATGTATCGCGAGATCTTGGCCAACAATCTCCTTCCCTCAGTAAGAGCATTGAAGATGGGTCGTGGCTGGGTCTTCCAGCATGACAACGACCCAAAACACACAGCCAGGGCAACTAAGGAGTGGCTCCGTAAGAAGCATCTCAAGGTCCTGGAGTGGCCTAGCCAGTCTCCAGACCTGAACCCAATAGAAAATCTTTGGAGGGAGCTGAAATTCCGTATTGCCCAGCGACAGCCCCGAAACCTGAAGGATCTGAAGAAGGTCTGTATGGAGGAGTGGGCCAAAATCCCTGCTGCAGTGTGTGCAAACCTGGTCAAGACCTACAGGAAACGTATGATCTCTGTAATTACAAACAAAGGTTTCTGTACCAAATATTAAGTTCTGCTTTTCTGATGTATCAAATACTTATGTCATGCAATAAAATGCAAATTAATTACTTAAAATTCATACAATGTGATTTTCTGGATTTTTGTTTTAGATTCCGTCTCTCACAGTTGATGTGTACCTATGATAAAAATTACAGACCTCTACATGCTTTGTAAGTAGGAAAACATGCAAAATCGGCAGTGTATCAAATACTTGTTCTCCCCACTGTATATATAATAGAATTATTGTAAAATTAACTCTGTCCATAAGGTGTAGATAGTAAGTATAGACCGGAAGTAGAGGCCTGGGCATTGTTGTTCACTAATTTACTCCAAGTAGGGAAAGGATGGTGGGGTTGAAAAGTAATAAAGGGGAGTATGTATATAAAAATAAAAAAAACATGGGGGATTGGAAGTGATGCAGACAATTACATTGATAGAAGATACAATCTATCTGCAACATTAAGCTGATCCATTCCCCCCCCCCAAAAAGAAAAGAAAAAATAAGACAAAAATAAATAAAAAATAAATAAATAAATAAAGTTGGTCATTCATAACACAGTTTGTATGCAGCCAGCCAACAACTTGATATGAAAGCAGTCGAACGTACCATATATTTAATTGATTCCAAACATTCCATCTAATTGGAATGTGCAAAATGGAGATCATCAAAGAAATTTCATCAGGACATGAAGTTCCTGCAAAACAGTAACACTGCCATAGAACGTTAGGGTGAGACTTGTGTATGACGACGTAAAACATACTGTATATATTTAGCACCTGTTCTCATCAACCTTTGTGTTATCTTCCCACAGGCCTCTTTCTAACTGTTTCCCCAGAGAACAATTTACATTTATACACATTTCACATCAGATTTCATGTTACATTTCATCTCACATATAACCCAGAATCCATCTACAGAATCATAGTGTTTTCAATCAGTCTCATTAACCAAATTGAAATTAGAGCTATGAATTACAAAACTCTCTATTGACCCCATCTGCACCACTACTGACACCAATTCCACAACAGACTGTTTTAGATTACCCATCAGCCTTTCGGGTAATGCTAGAAATGTAAAACGTGCAGTGTGTTTGAGGTTTAAAAAGTATTCTGAAGACTGTAATTTCCATTTTGAAATTTGAGACTTGATTTATCAACCCCTACAAAAACCTCCATTAGTTATAATCCACACAATAATTCACATTTCCTGTTCCAGCAGGATTATTTTCCTACTGTATCAAACTGGCTCATATTAAGAACCTACATCTGTACTGTATGATCACTACCTCTTGGTCTGATCCACATCCACCTTCAGTCGTTGATAATATTCAGGATTCATTGTTCTCTTCACAGCCAGTTCACAATTGAACTCCAACCAAAAAACTTAACTTTAACCTTTACGGGATCGGTGTCCCGTATACGGGACGGTTAAGCAAACCTGCGCCAATGTGATTAGCATGACTGTTGTAAGTAACAGCAAACTTTCCAGGACATAGACATGTCTTATATGGGTAGAAAGCTTAAATTCTTCTTAATCTGACTGCACTGTCCAATTTACAGTAGCTATTACAGTGAAGAATACCATGCTATTACACACCCCGCCCGGCCATCTAGATGTGTGAAAGTTAGTGTATAAGCTAATGATCCATCATGTATGTCATTCCTGGGAGTGTGTAAACTTACATTTTGTATTACCATATCATTTTTGTATGTTCTCTATAGTTATGTACTTGAAAATGCATCAATTGACCAATTCGGCACATTTGGGCAGACTTGATACAAAATAGTCCAGTATTGTAATGCTTCACTGGATCAATCTGAAACTTTGCACACACACTGCTGCCATATAGTGGCCAAAATCTAAATTGCGCCTAAACTGCAATATTATATTGTGGCCTTTCTCTTGCATATCAAAGATGATTGAACAAAAAAATAAATAGAAAACGCATGTTTTTCTGTTTGTATGATCTTTTACCAGATCTAATATGTTATATTCTCCTACATTAATTTCACATTTCCACAAACTTCAAAGTGTTTCCTTTCTAATGGTATCAAGAATATGCATATCCTTGCTTCAGGTCCTGAGCTACAGGCAGTTAGATTTGGGTATGTCATTTTAGGCAAAAATTAAAAAAAAAAGGGTCCGATCCTTAAGAGGTTAATGATTACATCATGATTACACATATAAATAATTTCCGGTAACATTTTAAAATAAGGTTCCATATGTAAAGGGTTACAAAGGGGTTGTAATTACGTTATTACCCGTTATTTAATCATTTGTAAATGCATTATAAACCATTAATAAATGGGTTATAACAAATTGGTCAAAATAGTGCGATAGCCAGTCAGTGCTTGCCAAATAGTGAGCCACTATTTACCTCCAGCTATTAACCATTTATAAATGCTTTACAAATGCGTATAATATTGAACCCTTATGTATCATCATGCAACCTTATTTTCAATGGTTGCGCAGTTAAACAATAGTTATTTTCTCACTTTTGGGTGTGATGCGTTGTTGCTCTGTCCCAGGAACAGAAATGGTTGGTTTTCAGACCAATTGTCAACTCCCATGATGTGTCTTGCCCCACGTTTGAAACACTGATGATGCATTGTGGTACACTTATTTATTTCAGGAATGAAGGCTTCATCTCAAGATCTCAATACATATTATTGGTGTGGGTCGCTGGTTTCTGAAACATTTCCCAGACTTTGTGAGATCTACCCATCTGTGAAACGCGCTTGAAATAAAGACGACCTGGAACGTGCCCAGAATGTTGTGTTGACACTGACATCATGTGACAGTGAGTCCTGAAGAATCATGATGGACGTGGCTATAAGAAGTGTGCAATGGCCAGACAGAAGAGATTGCACGAAAGAAACGTTGTTCACAAGAGAAACATTTTGACAGAGGAGAGAGGGTAAATTCTCTATACAATCTGTTCAACGTTTGAATACAGAAGTTGTGCTGGTTGATTTAGTACGCTGCTCAGCTAGCTAAGTAGCTAGCTAGCTAGCTAACGTTTGCTAGCACCTCTGTCCTACCTAGCTAGCTAGGAAATGTTTGCTAGCCAGCTAGCCAGCATTAGGTAAAACCTAAAACGTATTTTTGAATATAGTATAAATGGTAGAAATCATGATAATGATGATAGTAGAGTAATGTAGATAGTGTCTATGCATAATTATCATAAATTCCTCTTCTTTCCCACACATTCCCATAAGGTCTCAGGGTGTTTTCACATATAGTCCTCTTTAAAATAACTGATGGCAGTTCTCTTGAAAGTGAACTCTGGGGTAAAAAAAAACAACCTAAAGATCTCAGTTCTCTTTGTATTCATACTGCCCTTGCCATTGAATGAGGACTAAACTCTTTTGCCAGTTCCCTTCAACTATTTTGTGGACCAAGTCCTCTTTGCATTCACATTGCTATGTTTAGAAAGGAACCAAGATCTTGTTCCATCATGCACTCTGGGTTTTTACAAAGTGCAGGACAAGCCATTCAATCAGAATGCATTATCGGACAGCTAGATATACCTAATTATACTGAATATAAAAACGCAATATGCAACAATTTAAACCATTTTACTGAGTAACAGTTCATATAAGGAAATCAGTCAATCTATGGATTTCACATGACTGGGAAGGGGCGCAGCCATAGACCCACCCACTTGGGAGCCAGGCCCATCCACTGGGGAGCCAGGCCCAGCCAATCAGAATGAGTTTTTCCCTTTATTACAGACAGAAATACTCCTCAGTTTCATCAGCTGTCCGGGTGGCTGGTCTCAGACGATCCCGCAGGTGAAGAAGCCGGATGTGGAGGTCCTGGGCTGGTGTGGTTATACGTGGTCTACGGTTGTGAGGCTGGTTGGACGTACTGCCAAATTCTCTAAAATGATATCGGAGGCGGCTTATGGTAGAGAAATGAACATTAAATTCTCTGGCAACAGCTCTGGTGGACATTCCTGCAGTCAGCATGCCAATTGCACGCTCCCTCAAAACTTGAGGCATCTGTGGGACAAACACTTTACATGTTGCATTTATATTTTTGTTCAGTATACATTTTGGAAGCTTATAGATTGCATTTAGTTAAAATATGAGACATAATAATTGTAATCAGAAGATACTATTAACATGTACATTTGATTGGTAACAGAATAAATAGCAATAGAATAACTGCAGAATAAATAATGCTGTAATTTAAAATGTTACACCCAAGGTAGGCTACTACCCCTTTAAGAGCTAGAATATATGTTGTACCCTATGTTGTGATTCTCACCAAATATTTTGTCTTCTCACACTATTCAAACCCCACAATTAATAAACAGCTTATGAAGCTTTCTTAGCCTATAGATCACATATTGCAAACAAATAATCTGAACTAAAAACTACACACATTTTGGAATTTCTGTGCATCTTTGATAATCGCTAACCAATATCCAAAAACAGCACACATTTATTTCCTCAAACCTGCACATCATCATAATCTTCTCTCTTTTGTGGCACCAATGTCAGGTTTATGGCAGGGGAAATGGTGTTGCAGTAGTCTAGTGTGTGATGCGGCAATAATGATAAGCGAACCTGGGGAGCTTTCCGTTCACATTGGCCTAAGAAAGGGAACCGGACCACGGAATTCAAGCGAATCGAACTCAGACCACCTCTCGAGATGGTCTCAGTTCGATTCACTTCGGGGGCTCTTTTGAGTGGTCTGAGTTCCTTTGGAGTGTTCACACTGCACAAAAAATTAAGTGAACCTCACTGAGTTCACAAAAATTGGCAGAAAGGGACCAAGTATGAAAACACCCTCAGACTCCAGGATGGGAAAATGCTTAACAAGAAAGAAACGGATGAAGACACAGAAGGGGACCTTGAGACCCTATGTTGTATTTTAAATAGTTCATATGTTGTCAATTTCTATTCTGACTTGTAATGTAAAAAATATGAGAAAAAGACACCCCTGTTTATCTGAATTAGCTAGGCTACTCACTAAACCAATGAAAGGCTACTGATCTGAGTCAGTGCAATTAGAATTGTTTTCCCAAAGTATCTTTCTATGAAATAAAATGTTGTTCTTACTATGTCTTGTTATGTTTGAGGAGATTATGTACTGTTATAAATGTTTGTAATTTAACAATAAATGGTCAGTAGGTTTCCACTTTCTTTAAAGGTTATAGCAAGTCTAAGATGCGGTAGATCTGTTCTATGTGCTCTATTTCTATTTCTATGCTTCCCGTTCTCAAGTTTTATTTACGTGTCTTTTACTTTAGGTTTTGTGCACCAGTTTCAAACAGCTGAAATAACAATAATTTTGGTTATGGAAAATATTTTTCACAGCGGTTTAAATGGTACAATGATTATCTACAAAATGACTGCTTGTTTTGTCACAAACTGAAATTAGGCTAACTATTAGAATTTTATCAACCAGGAAATAGTGGCGCGACTTCTACATATTACACCTTTAAAGGTATCTTTTCAGCAGTTATAAATGTTGGTAACTCATTTGTTAATGGTCAGTGGATTGCCACTTTAAAATAACTCAGTTATAAATGTTCACAGGTCTGTCACTTTAAAATAAGGTATACTTTTAGCAGTTATACAAGTGGGTAAATCATTTATAGATGATTTGAGAGTTCACTCAGAGCTTAAACATACTTGTAGGCAGTGTTGGATACTCATCACTACATACATGAGAGAAGATTCAACACTTCAACACATGTTCAGTCAATGAATGGTGGGTATGAAGACTAAAACATTTAACGTTGTGAGAGGATACCTCCTCCACTGTTTCACCAACCAAAGATATTACGGTTATCATTTCACACCAGAGCGTTCACCATACTTGCACTGTCACAGAGAAGTAGGAAGTGTGTGTTGACATAATCTGGTAAGGGGTAATAATGATTGAATAATGTCCTGGATGTAAATTTGGCCAGGGCTTCAGGGTTTCAAAGGTCAGTCAAGACACATGAAAACCAAACTCTTCTGTTCCTGGGACAGAGCAACAATGCATCATGCCCAAAAGTGAGAAAATAACTATTGTTTAACTGCAACCCTTGAAAATAAGGTTGCATGATGATACATAAGGGTCTATCTTATACGCATTTGTAAGTGCATTTATAAATGGTTAATAACTGGAGGTAAATATTAGCTCACTATTTGGCACTGACCAGTTATTGCACTATTTTGACCAATGCAATATAACCATTTATTAATGGTTTATAATGCATGTACAAATATTAAATAGCCGTTAATAACGTAATTATAACCCCTTCATAAACCCTTTACAAATGGAACCTTATTGTAAAGTGTTATCCAGTTCCTTCAACTGGAAAACTGTTTGCTGTTTGACCACAATCTGACACTGCCTGTGGTATTTGATTGTAGTCCCGTGTAGCTCAGTTGGTAGAGCATGATGTTTGCAACGGCAGGGTTGTGGGTTCGATTCCCACGAGGGGCCAGTATGAAAAAAAAAATGTATGCGCTCACTAACTGTAAGTCACTCTGGATAAGAGCGTCTGCTAAATGACTAAAATGTAAATGTAGCTGCAACAAAGGAGCGTTCACCACATTCTAGGATTCTTTCCTGTCGACTGGTTTTTGGTTGTATGTTTGGGTCAAAGTGGATGACAAGTTTTCTCAATGCATTCCTGTTATTTTCTCACTATATTTCTGCAGCATCAATCTCCTTAATGAATTGAGGCAACAGAAGTAATGTCTGAATAAATTGACACTGTGGTGAACAGAGCCCGATGTCACCCTTCCCCCGTGTGAGCTGAGGATATGAGTGCGTGCTACTTTCCAATTTTTATATTTGCACACATTTTATTCAGAAAATAACAATCCCCTGTGCTTCACCCTCTTAACCCTCTCTCTGACACCTTCTGACTCTCTCTCTCTCTCTCTCTCTCTCTCTCTCTCTGGCTCTCTGTCTGTCTGTCTGTCTGTTGTGTGAGGACTGAGGATCAGCCAGGCTGCATATTATCAGCATGTCATGCCACCACTGAGCCCCTCATCCTCCTACAAAATGACTGGGTACCAACAAGGTATAAAATATCCTGTTGGAGATGTCTTGTTGATACTATCATTAGCCACACTATATAGACAGACACACTGTACTGTACTGCATGACTACACACACTGGAGTGCTTATTGAGATTAACCACAACAACACAGTTTCTCTGAAGACCAGAGATAGCGCTTACCTCGGCTCGCAGTGAATCAAACACATGCTATCTTTCAGGTCACTTACCCACACAACATCAATAAGTCACTTGACTAACTTGTTCGACCTGCACTCTAGCTAGGTGTTCTCACGCCAGTAGATAAGCAGGAGCTTTGAAACTCAATTTGATTTGTGTGGGAGGCAAGAAAAATATATAGTGTTTATTTTTACAAGGTGGTGCATGTTGCCACTGTTAGATTGCTAGCAATTAAGACTTCAGAGCTTGGATCAACGCCATAAACTTGTCACAATAGATGTATGCCTTTGTCTGACTGTACTATTCTTGTCCCGATTATCATATTGGCCCTATCAGTAAACATTAAGGAACATATTAGCAGAACAAGTATAGTTAGTCTAGTGTTATCAAAATCAATATCTGCATCATGAAAGAGGATTGACAGCATGTCGACAATGATCCAAACAGTTCATGTTAGCTACAGTCCTACACTGTTGTTCAACATGGTTTGTTTGAAATGTATCAATCATTTTGATTATATAGAGACACATGAGAGGGGCGCTTCTTTGGTTATAGTTGTATAGCATGAGGTGCTCTTTGATCATAGGATGAAACACTATTGAACAAAAATAACTTCATTTTGGATTGTAAACAATGCCGAAACAGCATTGTGTAGGCACTCCTGTAGTGGGAAAATTAAAATGTGTTCATTGTTAACATGAAGGCTTTTAAATTTCTCCTCATGAGAGTGCCTTGATCACTTCTGGAAGTTTTTTGCACAAAGGCTTTTTCGGCATCAACATTTTGATTATATGTTAAAGACTATTTCCTTCTTGTCATAATTGTATTTCTCTATTCACGCGAACTGTTCACATGTTATTATTTATTTTACGGGTTTTTTAAGTCTTGGAAACAGAAAAGCTAATTGTTTATGCATTCAATATTTTCTATTTGTTTGAGGGAACTCACATCTTTAAAACACCCAATTATTTTACATTTAAAGATTATGCTGTTTTTACGAGTAATTCGGCTTTAAAAAACAAGCCTGTTTATTCCACGATTGAGAGTCTTATATAAACTAGCTCATTATCTATAGCGTATACAAGAAAGGTGTTTTATCGGCTTTTTGAGAAAAGCATGAGAAGAAAGAAGAGAGCTAATTTACACTCTTCCACAGCTCGAGTATTCCTTTCTCTGTCGGAGTGCAAAGCCAGCGATGGCTGTTGATTGAGTGAGCTAAACTGCCAGCCTTTCATGCTCTGTCAGGGCATTTCCTATGCGATTAATTGGTTTTGTTGGTAAATCTGTTCATTACTAGGTAATTGCTGTTAACTTTAGGGGAATGAATGGTTTTAGGAGAGCTTGACCTGAGAGTGGTAAAGGTTGGGACTGTGAATGTGTGACGTTTCTTCTACCTGCATTGTCTGGGTCAGAGAGGGTTGGGAAGTGCAGCCGGTAGCTTTGTCTGCTTTGTTTGGGGGGGGGGGGCTCTATCCGTTTGGGGCACAGAGCATCCATAGCCAGAGCCTTTCCGCCCTCCTCACCCCAGTAAGGATGAAAAGATAGTATGACCTGAGGATGGATGCATTCAAATGAAAGCGCGCTTCCTCCAGGGGAGTGTGGTGAAACGGCCTGAGGGCAACGGCCCTGTCTGGGACGACTTTCTTTTCTTTCTCCCTGCTCTTGCTCATTAGCAGAAACATGCCGTAAGTCCCCACTCACTTCCTGGATAGAGAGAGGGAGCTGGTCTCAATGGAAGACAGCAACCAGAGAGTGAAATAGAGGCGGATTAAAAACAGGAAGAAGGAGAGTGAGAGAAAGAGAAAAAAATAAGCGAAATAGAGAGATAAGGAGGTGCCTACCTTGTTTTACAGTTTATTATGAGACATTTGGAAAAAAATTGGTCAGTAGATACTGTAGGTAGCTGTTTCGAAGCGGAGAACTGTTGTGGCTGACCGGTGAAATTACACATTTCAATCAAGACTAATTATATCCATAACTGAACTGCAAACACAGAATTTACAGTGGGGAAAACAAGTATTTAGTCAGCCACCAATTGTGCAAGTTCTCCCACTTAAAAAGATGAGTGAGGCCTGTAATTTTAATCATAGGTACACGTCAACTATGACAGACAAAATTAGATTTTTTTTCTCCAGAAAATCACATTGTAGGATTTTTTATGAATTTATTTGCAAATTATGGTGGAAAATAAGTATTTGGTCAATAACAAAAGTTTCTCAATACTTTGTTATATACCCTTTGTTGGCAATGACACAGGTCAAACGTTTTCTGTAAGTCTTCACAAGGTTTTCACACACTGTTGCTGGTATTTGTAAGAAGCATTTCAAGGTCCTGGAGTGGCCTAGCCAGTCTCCAGATCTCAACCCCATAGAAAATCTTTGGAGGGAGTTGAAAGTCTGTGTTGCCCAGCGACAGCCCCAAAACATCACTGCTCTAGAGGAGATCTGCATGGAGGAATGGGCGCAGTGGTCTAAGGCACTGCATCGCAGTGCTAACTGTGCCACTAGAGATCCTGGTTCGAATCCAGGCTCTGTCGCAGCCGGCCGCGACCGGGAGACTCATGGGCGGCGCACAATTGGCCCAGCGTCGTCCAGGGTAGGGGAGGGAATGGCCGGCAGGGATGTAGCTCAGTTGATAGAGCATGGTGTTTGCAACGCCAGGGTTGTGGGTTCGATTCCCACGGGGGGCCAGTATAAAAAAACAACAACAAAAAAGCATGTATTCACTAACTGTAAGTCGCTCTGGATAAGAGCGTCTGCTAAATGACTAAAATGTAAAAATGTAAATGTCTTGTATGTCTTCCATTTCCTAATAATTGCTCCCACAGTTGATTTCTTCAAACCAAGCTGCTTACCTATTGCAGATTCAGTCTTCCCAGCCTGGTGCAGGTCTACAATTTTGTTTCTGGTGTCCTTTGACAGCTCTTTGGTCTTGGCCATAGTGGAGTTTGGAGTGTGACTGTTTGAGGTTGTGGACAGGTGTCTTTTATACTGATAACAAGTTCAAACAGGTGCCATTAATACAGGTAACGAGTGGAGGACAGAGGAGCCTCTTAAAGAAGAAGTTACAGGTCTGTGAGAGCCAGAAATCTTGCTTGTTTGTAGGTGACCAAATACTTATTTTCCACCATAATTTGCAAATAAATTCATTAAAAATCCTACAATGTGATTTTCTGGATTTTTTCCCCTCAATTTGTCTGTCATAGTTGACGTGTACCTATGATGAAAATTACAGGCCTCTCTCATCTTTTTAAGTGGGAGAACTTGCACAATTGGTGGCTGACTAAATACTTTTTTCCCCACTGTACATAAAAACATGTCTGTCTTTCCAACTTTGAAAATTGTGTATAGTATATGTCATGTGAAGTGATTTCTGATAAGTTAATGTGTAGGTAGTGCACCGTTGGATCCTTGCTAATTGAATTAGTGGTACATTTGGATTCTATAGTTATTACCATGAACATCAAATTAAATTGATTTGATTTATTGTGTATGGTAATACAAAAAAAGCAGACACACCTATGCTTTTTTCATGTTATGTGTTCAGTATTGGTGTGTTGGATATAGGTGCCTACTGCCTACAGTAAATCCACTACTCTCTTTTTGGATGTGTAATTGCTTATAATCCTTAACGGTCAGCGTTCTAAAGCATACCATTCCCAGAATGTCCATTATTGTATGCCTCCCATCTGTATTGTCTAAATATTGAGAAGGGGTTCAGTTTCCAAGAATCAGTCATAGGATTTATTGTAAGTTGAGTTGACACAACCTCTTTCATGTCATGTACATTGTCTTCCTCGGGTACAGTGTGGGGTTTAAGAAGACACTTTATAAGCCTTAGCCACAACCTTGATCAAATACAACACTGAGCCCATATCACAATCTGTGAAACTAAATGTTTCGTCAAATCTGGGTTCCATCAAGCAAAATCACAGCTAATCACAGCTTTAGGTTCTGTAAGGACACACGATGCAACCTCGGGTATCAACTGATACGTAACCTGCTGCTTTATGATGGTTTTGTGTTAGCCTGTCTGTCACATGCACACATACACACACACACACAAACACACGGTCTGTGTACACTGGCGGGTGTAAGAGATACTGATATATAGATCAGCTGTGTGCTATGAGTGATACAGGTAGTGGGTTAGGTGGGTGCGGGTTAGGTGGGTGGGGGTGTGGTGGGGTGGGTTGGGGTGTGTTGGGTGGGGGTGTCGCATGTTTGATCTTTGACAGAGGTGGCTGGCAGGCAGCTAGCTACATATTCCTAACAACCACTAACTACCATTAATTACCCGTCACTATGCTAGAAGAGGTGTCTATTAGGATACCTGCCAATGGCTGTTAGTTATACTCTATGTTAGATCGCCTATCCTCTAAAAGGACGGCAGTATCTCATATCCTAAGCCATAATATATCTTCGCTGCACCTCTGGCCAGATTGAGCACTGTCTTTTCCTATGGCCATAACATCTCTCTATCATCATCTGTGTGGGCGACGGACTACAGAAACTTTAGCTGTGGTGCCATCAGATTATTTGACTGTTTTCAGGTGTTTGTGTTTTCTGAGTCTTAGTTCTGTTCTGTTCTGCTTGCCAATAAAGCATGTGCTCTTCAAGGTACAGGGACTTTGGCGACACTAATCTTCAGCACCTGTGTTGTCAATATTCTCCGTAACACCCATTTGACCTCAGGGATTTGGTAAAGGAAGGTTTCACTACCTGCATATGGTTATTTCTATTGACACATGTTGTGAGACAGTCAATCCACAGTGTATATTTATTTTGTAGAAGCAAAAGCGAAGATAGTACAGTGCATTCGGAAAGTATTCAGACCCCTTGACTTTTTCCACATTTTATTACGTTACAGCCTTATTCTAAAATTGATTAAATTGATTTTTCCCTCACCAATCTACACACAATACCCCATAATGACAAAGCAAAAACTGGTTTTTAGAAATGTTTGTACATTTATATTTAAAACCCCCCCGGAAATATCACATTTACATAAGTATTCAGACCCTTTACTCAGTACTTTGTTGAAGCACCTTTGCCAGTGATTACAGCCTCGAGTCTTCTTGGGTATGACGCTACAAGCTTGGCACACCTGTATTTGGGGAGTTTCTCCCATTCTTCTCTGCAGATCCTCTCAAGCTCTGTCAGGTTGGATGGGGAGCGTCGCTGCACAGCTATTTTCAGGTATCTCCAGAGATGTTCAATCGGGTTTAAGTCCAGGCTCTGGCTGGGCCACTCAAGGACATTCAGAGACTTGTCCCGAAACCAATCCTGCGTTGTCTTGGCTGTGTGCTTAGGGTCGTTGTCCTGTTGGAAGGTGAATCTTCGCCCCAGTCTGAGGTCCTGAGCGCTCTGGAGTAGGTTTTCATCAAGGATCTCTCTATACTTTGCTCCGTTCATCTTTCCCTCTATCCTGACTAGTCTCCCAGTCCCTGCCGCTTAAAAACATCCCCACAGCATGATGCTGCCACCACCATGCTTCACCGTAGGGATGGTGCCAGGTTTCCTCCAGACGTGACACTTGGCATTCAGGCCAAAGAGTTCAATCTTGGTTTCATCAGACCAGAGAATCTTGTTTCTCATGGTCTGAGAGTCCTTTATGTGCATTTTGGCCAACTCCAAGCGGGCCTTTTACTGAAGAGTGGCTTCCATCTGGCCACTCTACCATAAAGGCCTGATTGGTGGAGTGCTGCAGAGATGGTTGTCCTTCTGGAAGGTTCTCCCATCTCCACAGAGGAACTCTGGAGCTCTGTCAGAGTGACCATCGGGTTCTTGGTCACCTCCCTGACCAAGACCCTTCTCCCCCGATTGCTCAGTTTGGCCGGGCGGCCAGCTCTAGGAAGAGTCTTGGTGGTTCCAAACTTCTTCCATTTAAGAATGATCTTGGGGACCTTCAATGCTGCAGAATTTTTTTGTACCCTTCGCCAGATCTGTGCCTCGACACAATCCTGTCTCGGAGCTCTACGGACAATTCCTTCGACATCATGGCTTGGTTTTTGCTCTGACATGCACTGTCAACTGTGGGACCTTATATAGACAGGTGTGTGCTTTTCGAAATCATGTCCAATCAATTAAATTGATCACAGGTGGACTCCAATCAAGTTGTAGAAACATCTCAAGGATGATCAATGGAAACAGGATGCACCTGAGCTCAATTTCAAGTCTCATAGCAAAGGGTCTGAATACTTCTGTTTTTTATTTTTAATATATTTGCTAAACTTTCTGAAAAACTGTTTTTGCTTTGTCATTATGGGGTATTGTGTGTAGATTGATGAAGACATTTTTTTATTTAATCAATTTTAGAAAAAGGCTGTAACATAACAAAATATGGCAAAAATTAAGGGGTCTGAATACTTTCCGAATGCACTGTATGTCTGCACAGTTAGATAGAGCACACATTTTTGCACTACAGGGAGGGGAAATAAGTGATATTTAACTTGGAGACGTGTCTGTCCATTCACATGATTTGTCTCAACCATTCAAATAGCCGATTACTAACTCCCAAAGCGAGTTGCTTCTCAGTAAAACAGTTAGGCTACAGCTAACTGGTTACGGCTGATCTTCAACTTTGTCCCTCTCGCGAGAAGCTTTACCCTTTTAAATAAACAATGGTTTCCTGCGAAACCCTTTCTATTCATTCTCCTACTGAGGTGAAACTTTGAGAGGTCATTCCTTAGGCTAGCTAGTTGATTAAGATCATCTAATACCACCCATGAGTGTGTGAGCCCCAGCCTGGCCCAGGCCTCTGACTAACCCCAGTATTTAAGGAAAATAAACACTGGAGATGGTGTGGAATGTCATCACATTGAGGACGTTTATTAATTTGTTTAGGGACTGCAAAGTGGCCAGTCAGTAAGTGAGGATGAGGTCTTGGAAACGTAGCGACGGGGAAAGTAACCCAAGATGCTAATGATCTTTGGCATTACAAATGGCTGGGTGGGAGAGAGGGAGAGAGGGAGAGAGGGTGTAACAAGGGTGTAACAAGATCTGGCCAGTATCACCCCTGAAAGGTACAACAGCCATTATCCCAGGGGATAAAGAAGACATGATGGCAATCCTTATGAATCATTCCTTCCCCCTGCCCCCAAGGGTACCGGAGCTGTAGACAGACTGTCATGCTTTGTATGAATTGATCTTGTTTTGTTGTAAGAGAAAACATACATACGTATATATTGAGTTTACTGTATGAGAACTGTAAAGTCTAATTCAATGATTCAAGTTTTTCTCTTTTTCTTTACTGCAGCACCATGATGTGGATTCCATCATGGTACCTCTCCAAGGTTTTCAGGAGATCAGCTAGCTAACTTATGAGAAATCAACATAAACAATGATTGGACAGATCTTTCCGCACAAAATGCGTACACACACAAATAAATAAAAAATCCTCAGTCTTTATAGATATTTGATGAATGTTCAGGTTTTCCTTCTTGGTAACAGAACAACGGAAAAAGTGTCCTCTCGTGCCAGCAGTGTATTGTAACCAAGTGTTAATGAGAGAGCAATTACCATCTTATATAAAACAAAATAAACTTTTGTCTGTGTGCCATCCTCTTCCATTTCCTTTTTCGCTCTTCCTTCATGTTATTATTATGTATCATGACTAAGGTCAGAGGTGAAGGTACAGTGTGAATAAAGAAGTCTACTGCATGTCGTTAGGACTAGAACATGTAGAGTCTGCTATGTAGCCTAACACAACTATTAGGATTGTGTTGCTAGGCTTTTGTTAGGGATTTTGAAAAAATATATAATCTCAGCAGCACCTCCATTGGAATCTGTGTTCTTTTGTGATCACAAGCTATACGGTGCAGTACCTGTTTGCTGCAGTATTTTGAAAACCATCTCAAAGAGAAATTGAAACATTTTGTACATATTCAGTCAGAAAAATAATTTGTGGTGAGTTTCTTAGGGGTTATATAAGGTACATTTTCCCAACCTGTCTGTGGAAGAAGACTGTGTCAGAGGTGTCTGGTCCATGAGAGTTGCTCTAGCTAGCTTTCCCCCACCTTTCCCCCAGTCTGAGTCTTAGAAACACATTTTCATGCCTGGACAAGTCCAACCCGTCAAATGCCTGTATCATGTGTGTTTCTTTCTGTTGAGGCCTACCTAGCTCAGTATCCAATTTACTGCTCTCTATCTGACTAAGGTGCAAAATCCAACCTGATCCATCCATCCACTTTTCCTCCCCTCTCAACCACGAGTTACATCCCTGTCATATGACCTTTTGCACAGTTTGTTCACAGAATAATATTCTCTACCTAGCTGTATGGCCTCTCATCAATCGTTCCTCGCTTTGCAGACAACCTCACACAGGTTGCCATGGTAAGCAGTGACCCCACTAATGATCCTTATGATTGGTAACAAAGGTTACTGGTGGACCTATGCTGCCAACAGCCTCTGTGCTACAGGTGTGAGGTGAACTCTGTCAAACCTCTTTGACGACTCTGGGTCCTTCCCACTCTGGTCTTTGTGTTTAAAGGGGAAGTCTGCCACTTTTCAACCACATACTCATTATCTCCAGCACCATACCAGTGTCTACATATGTGAAAACGGTGCGTTTCTATGATTTGTGGTTAAAAAGATAAGAAGAATGGTCCTACAAAATGCTTCTCTGTGACATCACAGGGTAGGATTAAAAGTATGAAAAACAGTGATTTTCAAAACCTGTAACGAGTTTCTAGCCAGAGGGAGGATATTTTCTTGCTCCCCACGTCACCGTGAATCTCATAGTATTTGAAAATCACTTTTGATGATGTCATCAGGTTGTACTTTTTAAAACTTTATATTTTTTTCTACACAATGTAGAAATGCGGCATTTTTACAAATGTAGACACTGGTATTGTGCTGGAGATAATGAAATGAGGTTGAAAAGTGGTGGAGTTGCCCTTTAAAGTGGACTCACAAGAGATGACACAGGTCTTGCAGCTTCGATTACAATCCAAAGGATGATTCACCATTGATAAAAAATAAATAAAGTAAGAGGCAAATTAATCAACCAATTATCTTCTTTAGCATTCCTCCCATGTAATTGGCTTCAGGTGTCATGATAAGATAAGGACCTGGGTGTCTAAAGTCATGTTCCAAGCGCAATTTCAAGCAGTCTGAAATGTCTGCCCACCGGCGGATATTTCATGTGTGGGTGTCTGGTGAATGAGCACTGTACAAACTCTGAGGCTACCTGTGGGCTTTATTGTGACTTTTGAGCACACGTTTTCTTTGATGTTTATGAAGAAAGGTGAGACTAGCATTAGGTAGCTACCCTGGGGCCTGACACTAAATCTTTACATGAGGCAAGGACTCCACACAGAACAAAGGCTCTTTACATTCATTATTAGAAGCCATCAATCACATGTTTACATTTTCTCGATGCAGGTGAAACACAGCTCTTTGTCATAGCGGGAGTAACAAAGACGACAACAAGGCTTGGGATCAGGTTCTCTCCCTCCGTGTGCACTCTCCATGTCAGCCAGAGAGACAGATCAAAATGCAACCTTGGAACTCCAGTAAAAAACATGTGAGTTTTTTTGCCTCCAAGATTACTGATTCACCCTTTTGTTATATATTTTATTTTATCCAGATGTAAGTTCAGTCCATACAAACATGACAGAAAGACTTGAAAACACGTCAACTTGTGGTATTGTATGTCACCTGAAGGGATATAATTACACCCAAGGTGCTAATAGTATTTATCTAGCCTTAGAGAAGGAACACCATTCAGGGACAAAATAATGGGCGGTGTTGTCTTCCTTTGAGCCAGTCTTGTTGCTGCAGTTGAACTTGATAAAAGATTCTGGTGAATAACAGGTGCGTCGACTGTGCCTCATTGTGTATGTGATCACATCCCTGGATCAACCCAAACACTGATTTCCCCACAAAAGACAAAGGTTGCTCTCTCTTTTTTCATTTGTTTGCTTTTCCTCTATAATTTGCACTGTTGGGCCTAAGTCAAAGAGTGTTTTCATCAGAGAGCAAGGAGGCAAATCGCCCTTTTAGCATGATGAAAACAGACCACGCCCTGTCGTCCCTGGGCCCTGGGCATGTTTAGGGGATCAGATGTTTATTTGTTGTGCCACAACCACAGCTTTTCCCAGGATACACTGAGAAAGGCGTCCCATAAACGGTGTGGGTTTGTATGTTTTCTGAAGAGGTTGGGATCAAAGCAAAATATGAAATTCCGTGGATTGCAAGGAAAATCTATCAACACAGTATTCTTCTTCTAATTGTCCTGTTTTACAAGCCTTGTTCTACAGCTATAACACAGTTATAAACAGTTATAAACAGTTATAAATAAAAATCACAGATGCATCATTCTTTATTTTGGTTTTCTATTCAGAGAACAGTCAAAGGCATTATGCTTTAGTGACAAATGTGTATGTAAATAAATACAATAAAATATTTGTTACTTTCTGAGCCACATTCATTTCCCTTGGTCATTCAGATATTAAACTTTGGCCTTAACAAAGCATTCCATTCATAATGAGACCTTCCTCCTTAAAGTAACACAACATTCTTCACCTGCAGAAGAAGCAGTCCCATCTTCTGTAGACAGGTATTTTTTGGCAGTGTTGCTCTGTACATTTTTTGGCAGACGATTACATCTAGACCTGAATGAAACATCATGTTACTGTGCTTTTTTCCTTTTCCTTTTGCTAAAGAAAAGTATACATGTGTCGCAGTGCAGAGATTTGCTGTTCAGATCTGAGAGAGAGAAGAACAGGGAATATGTTGTTGGACCTACGGAACCTTCTCGAGTTTCACCTTGTAGACAATTCCTTTCACACGTACAAAGCCTTTGTTTGTGTTTATTGAATAGGACCTGGTATTCTAAGTGTCAACTTAGGCTTCAACTTTTTACTTTGGCAATTCAATATCCATCAGTTGCTTTTTGAACTTGGGTTTTATGCGTTGCACTGTTCAACACGTTGGCGACGGAGCCAAACCGATGTTATCATTGACAACAGATTCTGAGTAGTAACACACATAACATAGACCTCATGAATCATTAACTGTTTGTTGCAATGTCTATTTCCTTGACTTTTGACCCCTTTTTAAATTAAAACACAATTCTGTGTAAATTGATCAAATACATTGAGGAGATTCAAATGTCAAATTAGCTTTTACTACTGAAAATGTATGACTTTGCATCTTTCTTGCATTCTATTTACTGATTTAAACAATCCTACCATGTATCTTCTATTGCAAATGACAAAGGTGATTATTCACTAGGCCTAGCTACCACTTTCCTATTTTCAAGAGAGGAGCCCATGTTTTCCATAATGAAGTACCTAATTTATCCTGTCAATAAAAGCGGAACTTCTACCAGTCAGTGAGGAATTTGGAAGTGAATACTCTCTTGCACTTTCCCTGTGAGTAAGGCTCCTCTTCAGCTCTGTTGAGTGCAATGATAACCCAAACTCTGCCAAAGTTTGCACACATTCCAGAGAAGCTTTTAAAAACGATGACATCTCCATTGTACACAATCAGCAAAATAACTGGCCAAATGTCAAGCTCTTCTTATGGGTTGTTTTGTAAATAATGTGTGATAATGACTTTAAATACTTGCAGACAACCGTTTTACTACAAGGGGTACTTTTTCCAGGACACAAGAGGCTGTCTGGAGTCGCCCGAGGGCACCACTTGTCAGACAGGAGTAATGGTTCTCTCAGGTCAGACTCTGCCACTTGACTATGTTGCTGCTGCATTGAATTACAGCCCATGGACAAGTCCCTCTCTTTCTGTTGGATATTCAATCTTCTGATAAATTGTTTTGGAATTTGAGGCCTCAGTGAACAGGACGTGTTTTGAAGCAGGTTTCTGTTGCCCTGGTGGAGTGGAGCCACTGGGATTTGAGGTTCAGGAGTATGACAACCGAGCTATCTGTCAGGACTCAGGTTAAATCCCACTTAAAAGATTGGGCTGAGCAACAAGGACTAAAGTTTACTTAATCCAAACTCACTCAGTGCTCGAGCAGCAAGCACCAGAGGCTAAGGTGTAATGAATAACACACTAATGCTGTGTCAAGACCACTACATACTACCACAGGAGAGTAAACATGTAAATATTATTTCTGTTGGACTTCAGTCAAATGTGTTTGGCCTCAGGGTGCGTACGTACACTATATACACATTCACACACTACAATGACACTCCCACACACAACCCACATACATTCAAATACACTACATACGCACACACACGCACACACATGCACATACACACACACTTTTACACTCATCATTTGCTGCTGCTACTCTGTTCTTTATTTTACTCTATCATGATCTATCATGATGCCTAATCACTTTACCCTGCCTTCATGTACATACAGTATACACCTCAAATACCTTATTATTATCTATCATGATGCCTAATCACTTTACCCTGCCTTCATGTACATACAGTATCTACCTCAAATACCTTATTATTATCTATCATGATGCCTAATCACTTTACCCTACCTTCATATACATACAGTATCTACCTCAAATACCTTATTATTATCTATCATGATGCCTAATCACTTTACCCTGCCTTCATGTACATACAGTATCTACCTCAAATACCTTATTATTATCTATCATGATGCCTAATCACTTTACCCTGCCTTCATGTGCATACAGTATCTACCTCAAATACCTTATTATTATCTATCATGATGCCTAATCACTTTACCCTGCCTTCATGTACATACAGTATCTACCTCAAATACCTTATTATTGTCTATCATGATGCCTAATCACTTTACCCTGCCTTCATTTACGTACAGTATACACCTCAAATACCTTATTATTATCTATCATGATGCCTAATAACTTTACCCTGCCTTCATGTACATACAGTATCTACCTAAAATAACGTATTATTATCTATCATGATGCCTAGTCACTTTACCCTGCCTTCATGTACGTACAGTATCTACCTCAAATACGTTATTATTATCTATACTGATGCCTAATCACTTTACCCTGCCTTCATGTACGTACAGTATCTACTTCAAATACCTTATTTTTATCTATCATGATGCCTAATCACTTTCCCCTGCCTTCATGTACATACAATATCTACCTCAAATAACGTATTAGTATCTATCATGATGCCTAATCACTTTACCCTAACTTCATGTATATACAGTATCTACCTCAAATACCTTATTATTATCTATCATGATGCCTTGTTACTTTACCCTGCCTTCAAATACGTACATTATCTACCTCAAATACCTTATTATTATCTATCATGATGCCTAATCACTTTACCCTGCCTTCATGTACGTACAGTATCTACCTCAAATACCTTATTATTATTATCCATCATGATGCCTAATCACTTTACCCCTGCCTTCATGTACATACAGTATCTACCTCTAATACTTTATCATTATCTATCATGATGCCTAATCACTTTACCCTGCCTTCATTTACGTACAGTATCTACCTCAAATACCTTATTATTGTCTATCATGATGCCTAATCACTTTACTCTGCCTTCATGTACATACAGTATACACCTCAAATACCTTATTAGTATTATCTATAATGATTCCTAATCACTTTACCCCTGCATTCATGTACGTACAGTATCTACCTCAAATACCTTATTATTATCTATCATGATGCCTAATCACTTTACCCTACCTTCATATACATACAGTATCTACCTCAAATACCTTATTATTATCTATCATGGTGCCTAATCACTTTACCCTGCCTTCTTGTACATACCGTATCTACCTCAAATATCTTATTATTATCTATCATGATGCCTAATCACTTTACCCTGCCTTCATGTACATACAGTATCTACCTCAAATACCTTATTATTATCTATCATGATGCCTAATCACTTTACCCTGCCTTCATGTACATACAGTATCTACCTCAAATACCTTATTTTTATCTATCATGATGCCTAATCACTTTACCCTGCCTTCATGTACATACAGTATCTACCTCAAATACCTTATTATTATCTATCATGATGCCTAATCACTTTACCCTGCCTTCATGTACATACAGTATCTACCTCAAATACCTTATTATTATCTATCATGATGCCTAATCACTTTGCCCTGCCTTCATGTACATACAGTATCTACCTCAAATACCTTATTATTATCTATCATGATGCCTAATCACTTTACCCCTGCCTTCATGTACATACAGTATCTACCTCAAATACCTTATTATTATCTATCATGATGCCTAATCACTTTACCCTGCATTCATGTACATACAGTATCTACCTCAAATACCTTATTATTATCTATCATGATGCCTAATCACTTTACCCTGCCTTCATGTACGTACAGTATCTACCTCAAATACCCTATTATTATCTATCATGATGCCTAATCACTTTACCCTGACTTCATATACATACAGTATCTACCTCAAATACCTTATTATTATCTATCATGATGCCTAATCACTTTACCCTGCCTTCATGTACGTACAGTATCTACCTCAAATACCCTAATATTATCTATCATGACGCCTAATCACTTCACCCTGACTTCATGTACATACAGTAACACCTCAAATACCTTATTATTTTCTATCATGATGCCTAGTCACTTTACCCTGCCTTCATGTACATACAGTATACACCTCAAATACCTTATTATTATCTATCATGATGCCTAATCACTTTACCCTGCCTTCATGTACATACAGTATCTACCTCAAATACCTTATTATTATCTATCATGATGCCTAATCACTTTACCCTACCTTCATATACATACAGTATCTACCTCAAATACCTTATTATTATCTATCATGGTGCCTAATCACTTTACCCTGCCTTCATGTACATACAGTATCTACCTCAAATACCTTATTATTATCTATCATGATGCCTAATCACTTTACCCTGCCTTCATGTGCATACAGTATCTACCTCAAATACCTTATTATTATCTATCATGATGCCTAATCACTTTACCCTGCCTTCATGTACATACAGTATCTACCTCAAATACCTTATTATTGTCTATCATGATGCCTAATCACTTTACCCTGCCTTCATTTACGTACAGTATACACCTCAAATACCTTATTATTATCTATCATGATGCCTAATAACTTTACCCTGCCTTCATGTACATACAGTATCTACCTAAAATAACGTATTATTATCTATCATGATGCCTAGTCACTTTACCCTGCCTTCATGTACGTACAGTATCTACCTCAAATACGTTATTATTATCTATACTGATGCCTAATCACTTTACCCTGCCTTCATGTACGTACAGTATCTACTTCAAATACCTTATTTTTATCTATCATGATGCCTAATCACTTTCCCTGCCTTCATGTACATACAATATCTACCTCAAATAACGTATTAGTATCTATCATGATGCCTAATCACTTTACCCTAACTTCATGTATATACAGTATCTACCTCAAATACCTTATTATTATCTATCATGATGCCTTGTTACTTTACCCTGCCTTCAAATACGTACATTATCTACCTCAAATACCTTATTATTATCTATCATGATGCCTAATCACTTTACCCTGCCTTCATGTACGTACAGTATCTACCTCAAATACCTTATTATTATTATCCATCATGATGCCTAATCACTTTACCCTGCCTTCATGTACATACAGTATCTACCTCTAATACTTTATCATTATCTATCATGATGCCTAATCACTTTACCCTGCCTTCATTTACGTACAGTATCTACCTCAAATACCTTATTATTGTCTATCATGATGCCTAATCACTTTACTCTGCCTTCATGTACATACAGTATACACCTCAAATACCTTATTAGTATTATCTATAATGATTCCTAATCACTTTACCCTGCATTCATGTACGTACAGTATCTACCTCAAATACCTTATTATTATCTATCATGATGCCTAATCACTTTACCCTACCTTCATATACATACAGTATCTACCTCAAATACCTTATTATTATCTATCATGGTGCCTAATCACTTTACCCTGCCTTCTTGTACATACCGTATCTACCTCAAATATCTTATTATTATCTATCATGATGCCTAATCACTTTACCCTGCCTTCATGTACATACAGTATCTACCTCAAATACCTTATTATTATCTATCATAATGCCTAATCACTTTACCCTGCCTTCATGTACATACAGTATCTACCTCAAATACCTTATTTTTATCTATCATGATGCCTAATCACTTTACCCTGCCTTCATGTACATACAGTATCTACCTCAAATACCTTATTATTATCTATCATGATGCCTAATCACTTTACCCTGCCTTCATGTACATACAGTATCTACCTCAAATACCTTATTATTATCTATCATGATGCCTAATCACTTTGCCCTGCCTTCATGTACATACAGTATCTACCTCAAATACCTTATTATTATCTATCATGATGCCTAATCACTTTACCCTGCCTTCATGTACATACAGTATCTACCTCAAATACCTTATTATTATCTATCATGATGCCTAATCACTTTACCCTGCATTCATGTACATACAGTATCTACCTCAAATACCTTATTATTATCTATCATGATGCCTAATCACTTTACCCTGCCTTCATGTACGTACAGTATCTACCTCAAATACCCTATTATTATCTATCATGACGCCTAATCACTTTAACCTGACTTCATATACATACAGTATCTACCTCAAATACCTTATTATTATCTATCATGATGCCTAATCACTTTACCCTGCCTTCATGTACGTACAGTATCTACCTCAAATACCCTAATATTATCTATCATGACGCCTAATCACTTCACCCTGACTTCATGTACATACAGTAACACCTCAAATACCTTATTATTTTCTATCATGATGCCTAGTCACTTTACCCTGCCTTCATGTACATACAGTATACACCTCAAATACCTTATTATTATCTATCGTGATGCCTAATCACTTTCCCCTGCCTTCATGTACATACAGTATACACCTCAAATACCTTATTATTATCTATCGTGATGCCTAGTCACTTTACTCTGCCTTCATGTACATACAGCATTTACCTGAAATACATTAATATTTTCTATCATGATATCTAATCACTTTACCCTGCATTCATTTACATACAGTATCTACCTCAAATACCTTATTATTATCTATCATGATGCCTAATCACTTTACCTTGCCTTCATGTACATACAGTATCTACCTCAAATACCTTATTATTATCTATCATGATGCCTAATCACTTTACCCTGCCTTCATGTACATACAGTATCTACCTCAAATACCTTATTATTATCTATCATGATGCCTAATAACTTTACCCTAGCTTCATGTACATACAGTATCTACCTCATATACCTTATTATTATCTATCATGATGCCTTGTTACTTTACCTGCCTTCATGTACATACAGTATATACCTCAAATACCTTATTAATTTCTATCATGATGCCTAGTCACTTTACCCTGCCTTCATGTACATACAGTATCAACCTCAAGTACCTTATTGTTTTTATATATCATGATGCCTAATCACTTTACCCTGCCGTCATGTACATACAGTATCTACTTCAAATACCTTATTATTATCTATCATGATGCCTAATAACTTTACCCTGCCTTCATGTATGTACAGTGTCTACCTCAAATACCTTATTATTATCTATCATGATGCCTAATCACTTTACCATGCCTTCATGTACATACAGTATCTACCTCAAATACCTTATTATTATCTATCATGATGCCTAATCACTTTGCCCTGCCTTCATGTACATACAGTATCTACCTCAAATACCTTATTATTATCTATCATGATGCCTAATCACTTTACCCTGCCTTCATGTACATACAGTATCTACCTCAAATACCTTATTATTATCTATCATGATGCCTAATCACTTTACCCCTGCATTCATGTACATACAGTATCTACCTCAAATACCTTATTATTATCTATCATGATGCCTAATCACTTTACCCTGCCTTCATGTGCGTACAGTATCTACCTCAAATACCCTATTATTATCTATCATGACGCCTAATCACTTTAACCTGACTTCATATACATACAGTATCTACCTCAAATACCTTATTATTATCTATCATGATGCCTAATCACTTTACCCTGCCTTCATGTACGTACAGTATCTACCTCAAATACCTTAATATTATCTATCATGACGCCTAATCACTTCACCCTGACTTCATGTACATACAGTAACACCTCAAATACCTTATTATTTTCTATCATGATGCCTAGTCACTTTACCCTGCCTTCATGTACATACAGTATACACCTCAAATACCTTATTATTATCTATCGTGATGCCTAATCACTTTCCCTGCCTTCATGTACATACAGTATACACCTCAAATACCTTATTATTATCTATCGTGATGCCTAGTCACTTTACTCTGCCTTCATGTACATACAGCATTTACCTGAAATACATTAATATTTTCTATCATGATATCTAATCACTTTACCCTGCCTTCATTTACATACAGTATCTACCTCAAATACCTTATTATTATCTATCATGATGCCTAATCACTTTACCTTGCCTTCATGTACATACAGTATCTACCTCAAATACCTTATTATTATCTATCATGATGCCTAATCACTTTACCCTGCCTTCATGTACATACAGTATCTACCTCAAATACCTTATTATTATCTATCATGATGCCTAATAACTTTACCCTAGCTTCATGTACATACAGTATCTACCTCATATACCTTATTATTATCTATCATGATGCCTTGTTACTTTACCTGCCTTCATATACATACAGTATCTACCTCAAATACCTTATTATTATCTATCATGATGCCTAATCACTTTACCCTGCCTTCATGTACGTACAGTATCTACCTCAAATACCCTAATATTATCTATCATGACGCCTAATCACTTCACCCTGACTTCATGTACATACAGTAACACCTCAAATACCTTATTATTTTCTATCATGATGCCTAGTCACTTTACCCTGCCTTCATGTACATACAGTATACACCTCAAATACCTTATTATTATCTATCGTGATGCCTAATCACTTTCCCTGCCTTCATGTACATACAGTATACACCTCAAATACCTTATTATTATCTATCGTGATGCCTAGTCACTTTACTCTGCCTTCATGTACATACAGCATTTACCTGAAATACATTAATATTTTCTATCATGATATCTAATCACTTTACCCTGCATTCATTTACATACAGTATCTACCTCAAATACCTTATTATTATCTATCATGATGCCTAATCACTTTACCTTGCCTTCATGTACATACAGTATCTACCTCAAATACCTTATTATTATCTATCATGATGCCTAATCACTTTACCCTGCCTTCATGTACATACAGTATCTACCTCAAATACCTTATTATTATCTATCATGATGCCTAATAACTTTACCCTAGCTTCATGTACATACAGTATCTACCTCATATACCTTATTATTATCTATCATGATGCCTTGTTACTTTACCTGCCTTCATGTACATACAGTATATACCTCAAATACCTTATTAATTTCTATCATGATGCCTAGTCACTTTACCCTGCCTTCATGTACATACAGTATCAACCTCAAGTACCTTATTGTTTTTATATATCATGATGCCTAATCACTTTACCCTGCCGTCATGTACATACAGTATCTACTTCAAATACCTTATTATTATCTATCATGATGCCTAATAACTTTACCCTGCCTTCATGTATGTACAGTGTCTACCTCAAATACCTTATTATTATCTATCATGATGCCTAGTCACTTTACCCTGCCTTCATATACGTACAGTATCTACATCAAATACCTTATTATTATCTATCATGATGCCTAATCACTTTACCCTGCCTTCATGTACATACAGTATCTACCTCAAATACCATAGTATTATCTATCATGATGCCTAGTCACTTTACCCTGCCTTCATGTACGTACAGTATCTACCTCAAATACCTTATTATTATTATCCATCATGATGCCTAATCACTTTACCCTGCCTTCATGTACATACAGTATCTACCTCAAATACCTTATTATTATCTATCATGATGCCTAATCACTTTACCCTGCCTTCATGTACATACAGTATCTACCTCAAATACCTTAGTATTATCTATCATGATGCCTAGTCACTTTACCCTGCCTTCATGTTTGTACAGTATCTACCTCAAATACCTTATTATTATTATCCATCATGATGCCTAATCACTTTACCCTGCCTTCATGTACATACAGTATCTACCTCAAATACTTTATTATTATCTATCATGATGCCTAATCACTTTACCCTGCCTTCATTTACGTACAGTATCTACCTCAAATACCTTATTATTGTCTATCATGATGCCTAATCACTTTACTCTGCCGTCATGTACCTACAGTATACACCTCAAATACCTTATTAGTATTATATATAATGATTCCTAATCACTTTACCCTGCATTCATGTACATACAGTATCTACCTCAAATACCTTATCATTATCTATCATGATGCCTAATCACTTTACCCTACCTTCATATACATACAGTATCTACCTCAAATACCTTATTATTATCTATCATGGTGCCTAATCACTTTACCCTGCCTTCTTGTACATACCGTATCTACCTCAAATACCTTATTATTATCTATCATGATGCCTAATCACTTTACCCTGCCTTCATGTACATACAGTATCTACCTCAAATACCTTATTATTATCTATCATAATGCCTAATCACTTTACCCTGCCTTCATGTACATACAGTATCTACCTCAAATACCTTATTATTATCTATCATGATGCCTAATCACTTTACCCTGCCTTCATGTACATACAGTATCTACCTCAAATACCTTATTATTATCTATCATGATGCCTAATCACTTTACCCTGCCTTCATGTACATACAGTATCTACCTCAAATACCTTATTATTATCTATCATGATGCCTAATCACTTTGCCCTGCCTTCATGTACATACAGTATCTACCTCAAATACCTTATTATTATCTATCATGATGCCTAATCACTTTACCCTGCCTTCATGTACATACAGTATCTACCTCAAATACCTTATTATTATCTATCATGATGCCTAATCACTTTACCCTGCCTTCATGTACATACAGTATCTACCTCAAATACTTTATTATTATCTATCATGATGCCTAATCACTTTACCCTGCCTTCATGTACATACAGTATCTACCTCAAATACCTTATTATTATCTATCATGATGCCTAATCACTTTGCCCTGCCTTCATGTACATACAGTATCTACCTCAAATACCTTATTATTATCTATCATGATGCCTAATCACTTTACCCTGCCTTCATGTACATACAGTATCTACCTCAAATACCTTATTATTATCTATCATGATGCCTAATCACTTTACCCTGCATTCATGTACATACAGTATCTACCTCAAATACCTTATTATTATCTATCATGATGCCTAATCACTTTACCCTGCATTCATGTACGTACAGTATCTACCTCAAATACCCTATTATTATCTATCATGATGCCTAATCACTTTAACCTGACTTCATATACATACAGTATCTACCTCAAGTACCTTATTATTATCTATCATGATGCCTAATCACTTTACCCTGCCTTCATGTACGTACAGTATCTACCTCAAATACCCTAATATTATCTATCATGACGCCTAATCACTTTACCCTGACTTCATGTACATACAGTAACACCTCAAATACCTTATTATTATCTATCATGATGCCTAATCACTTTGCCCTGCCTTCATGTACATACAGTATCTACCTCAAATACCTTATTATTATCTATCATGATGCCTAATCACTTTACCCTGCCTTCATGTACATACAGTATCTACCTCAAATACCTTATTATTATCTATCATGATGCCTAATCACTTTACCCTGCATTCATGTACGTACAGCATTTACCTCAAATACCTTATTATTATCTATCATGATGCCTTGTTACTTTACCCTGCCTTCATGTACATACAGTATCTACCTCAAATACCTTATTATTATCTATCATGATGCCTAGTCACTTTACCCTGCCTTCATGTACATACAGTATCAACCTCAAGTACCTTATTGTTTTTATATATCATGATGCCTAATCACTTTACCCTGCCGTCATGTACATACAGTATCTACTTCAAATACCTTATTATTATCTATCATGATGCCTAATCACTTTACCCTGACTTCATGTACATACAGTAACACCTCAAATACCTTATTATTTTCTATCATGATGCCTAGTCACTTTACCCTGCCT
Source organism: Coregonus clupeaformis (assembly GCF_020615455.1). Classification (NCBI taxonomy): domain Eukaryota; kingdom Metazoa; phylum Chordata; class Actinopteri; order Salmoniformes; family Salmonidae; genus Coregonus; species Coregonus clupeaformis. The sequence goes on along the minus strand of NC_059220.1, from coordinate 16,489,866 downwards.
TCATGTACATACAGTATACACCTCAAATACCTTATTATTATCTATCGTGATGCCTAATCACTTTCCCCTGCCTTCATGTACATACAGTATACACCTCAAATACCTTATTATTATCTATCGTGATGCCTAGTCACTTTACTCTGCCTTCATGTACATACAGCATTTACCTGAAATACCTTAATATTTTCTATCATGATATCTAATCACTTTACCCTGCATTCATGTACATACAGTATCTACCTCAAATACCTTATTATTATCTATCATGATGCCTAATCACTTTACCCTGCCTTCATGTACATACAGTATCTACCTCAAATACCTTATTAGTATTATCTATAATGATTCCTAATCACTTTACCCTGTTTCATGTACATACAATATCTACCTCAAATAACGTATTTCTATCTATCATGATGCCTAATCACTATACCCTAACTTCATGTATATACAGTATCTACCTCAAATACCTTATTATTATCTATCATGATGCCTTGTTACTTTACCCTGCCTTCATGTACATACAGTATATACCTCAAATACCTTATTATTATCTATCATGATGCCTAGTCACTTTACCCTGCCTTCATGTACATACAGTATCAACCTCAAGTACCTTATTGTTTTTATATATCATGATGCCTAATCACTTTACCCTGCCGTCATGTACATACAGTATCTACTTCAAATACCTTATTATTATCTATCATGATGCCTAATAACTTTACTCTGCCGTCATGTACCTACAGTATACACCTCAAATACCTTATTAGTATTATATATAATGATTCCTAATCACTTTACCCTGCCTTCATATACTTACAGTATCTACATCAAATACCTTATTATTATCTATCATGATTCCTAATCACTTTACCCTGCCTTCATGTACATACAGTATCTACCTCAAATACCATAGTATTATCTATCATGATGCCTAATAACTTTACCCTAGCTTAATGTACATACAGTATCTACCTCAAATACCTTATTATTATCTATCATGATGCCTTGTTACTTTACCCTGCCGTCATGTACATACAGTATCTACCTCAAATACCTTATTATTATCTATCATGATGCCTTGTTACTTTACCCTGCCGTCATGTACATACAGTATCTACTTCAAATACCTTATTATTATCTATCATGATGCCTAATCACTTTACCCTGACTTCATGTACATACAGTAACACCTCAAATACCTTATTATTTTCTATCATGATGCCTAGTCACTTTACCCTGCCTTCATGTACATACAGTATACACCTCAAATACCTTATTATTATCTATCGTGATGCCTAATCACTTTCCCCTGCCTTCATGTACATACAGTATACACCTCAAATACCTTATTATTATCTATCGTGATGCCTAGTCACTTTACTCCTGCCTTCATGTACATACAGCATTTACCTGAAATACCTTAATATTTTCTATCATGATGTCTAATCACTTTACCCTGCATTCATGTACATACAGTATCTACCTCAAATACCTTATTATTATCTATCATGATGCCTAATCACTTTACCCTGCCTTCATGTACATACAGTATCTACCTCAAATACCTTATTATTATCTATCATGATGCCTAATCACTTTACCCTGCCTTCATGTACATACAGTATCTACCTCAAATACCTTATTATTATCTATCATGATGCCTAATAACTTTACCCTAGCTTCATGTACATACAGTTTCTACCTCAAATACCTTATTATTATCTATCATGATGCCTTGTTACTTTCCCCTGCCTTCATGTACATACAGTATACACCTCAAATACCTTATTATTATCTATCGTGATGCCTAGTCACTTTACTCTGCCTTCATGTACATACAGCATTTACCTGAAATACCTTAATATTTTCTATCATGATATCTAATCACTTTACCCTGCATTCATGTACATACAGTATCTACCTCAAATACCTTATTATTATCTATCATGATGCCTAATCACTTTACCCTGCCTTCATGTACATACAGTATCTACCTCAAATACCTTATTATTATCTATCATGATGCCTAATCACTTTACCCTGCCTTCATGTACATACAGTATCTACCTCAAATACCTTATTATTATCTATCATGATGCCTAATAACTTTACCCTAGCTTCATGTACATACAGTATCTACCTCAAATACCTTATTATTATCTATCATGATGCCTTGTTACTTTACCCTGCCTTCATGTACATACAGTATATACCTCAAATACCTTATTATTATCTATCATGATGCCTAGTCACTTTACCCTGCCTTCATGTACATACAGTATCAACCTCAAGTACCTTATTATTATCTATCATGATGCCTAATCACTTTACCCTGCCTTCATTTACGTACAGTATCTACCTCAAATACCTTATTATTGTCTATCATGATGCCTAATCACTTTAATCTGCCGTCATGTACCTACAGTATACACCTCAAATACCTTATAAGTAATATATATAATGATTCCTAATCACTTTACCCTACCTTCATATACATACAGTATCTACCTCAAATACCTTATTATTATCTATCATGGTGCCTAATCACTTTACCCTGCCTTCTTGTACATACCGTATCTACCTCAAATACCTTATTATTATCTATCATGATGCCTAATCACTTTACCCTGCCTTCATGTACATACAGTATCTACCTCAAATACCTTATTATTATCTATCATAATGCCTAATCACTTTACCCTGCCTTCATGTACATACAGTATCTACCTCAAATACCTTATTATTATCTATCATGATGCCTAATCACTTTACCCTGCCTTCATGTACATACAGTATCTACCTCAAATACCTTATTATTATCTATCATGATGCCTAACTACTTTACCCTGCCTTCATGTACATACAGTATCTACCTCAAATACCTTATTATTCTATCATGATGCCTAATCACTTTACCCTGCCTTCATGTACATACAGTATCTACCTCAAATACCTTATTATTATCTATCATGATGCCTAATCACTTTACCCTGCCTTCATGTACATACAGTATCTACCTCAAATACCTTATTATTATCTATCATGATGCCTAATCACTTTACCCTGCATTCATGTACATACAGTATCTACCTCAAATACCTTATTATTATCTATCATGATGCCTAATCACTTTACCCTGCCTTCATGTACGTACAGTATCTACCTCAAATACCCTATTATTATCTATCATGATGCCTAATCACTTTAACATGACTTCATATACATACAGTATCTACCTCAAATACCTTATTATTATCTATCATGATGCCTAGTAACTTTACCCTGCCTTCATGTACATACAGTATACACCTCAAATACCTTATTATTATCTATCGTGATGCCTAATCACTTTCCCCTGCCTTCATGTACATACAGTATACACCTCAAATACCTTATTATTATCTATCGTGATGCCTAGTCACTTTACTCTGCCTTCATGTACATACAGCATTTACCTGAAATACCTTAATATTTTCTATCATGATATCTAATCACTTTACCCTGCATTCATGTACATACAGTATCTACCTCAAATAACTTATTATTATCTATCATGATGCCTAATCACTTTACCCTGCCTTCATGTACATACAGTATCTACCTCAAATACCTTATTATTATCTATCATGATGCCTAATCACTTTACCCTGCCTTCATGTACATACAGTATCTACCTCAAATACCTTATTATTATCTATCATGATGCCTAATCACTTTACCCCTGCCTTCATGTACATACAGTATCTACCTCAAATACCTTATTATTATCTATCATGATGCCTAATCACTTTGCCCTGCCTTCATGTACATACAGTATCTACATCAAATACCTTATTATTATCTATCATGATGCCTAATCACTTTACCCTGCCTTCATGTACATACAGTATCTACCTCAAATACCTTATTATTATCTATCATGATGCCTAATCACTTTACCCTGCCTTCATGTACATACAGTATCTACCTCAAATACCTTATTATTATCTATCATGATGCCTAATCACTTTACCCTGCCTTCATGTACGTACAGTATCTACCTCAAATACCCTATTATTATCTATCATGATGCATAATCACTTTACCCTGCCTTCATGTACGTACAGTATCTACCTCAAATACCCTATTATTATCTATCATTATGCCTAATCACTTTAACCTGACTTCATATACATACAGTATCTACCTCAAATACCTTATTATTATCTATCGTGATGCCTAATCACTTTACCCTGCCTTCATGTACATACAGTATACACCTCAAATACCTTATTATTATCTATCATGATGCCTTGTTACTTTACCCTGCCTTCATGTACATACAGTATATACCTCAAATACCTTATTATTATCTATCATGATGCCTAGTCACTTTACCCTGCCTTCATGTACATACAGTATCAACCTCAAGTACCTTATTATTATCTATCATGATGCCTAATCACTTTACCCTGCCTTCATTTACGTACAGTATCTACCTCAAATACCTTATTATTGTCTATCATGATGCCTAATCACTTTAATCTGCCGTCATGTACCTACAGTATACACCTCAAATACCTTATAAGTAATATATATAATGATTCCTAATCACTTTACCCTACCTTCATATACATACAGTATCTACCTCAAATACCTTATTATTATCTATCATGGTGCCTAATCACTTTACCCTGCCTTCATGTACGTACAGTATCTACCTCAAATACCCTATTATTATCTATCATTATGCCTAATCACTTTAACCTGACTTCATATACATACAGTATCTACCTCAAATACCTTATTATTATCTATCGTGATGCCTAATCACTTTACCCTGCCTTCATGTACATACAGTATACACCTCAAATACCTTATTATTATCTATCATGATGCCTTGTTACTTTACCCTGCCTTCATGTACATACAGTATATACCTCAAATACCTTATTATTATCTATCATGATGCCTAGTCACTTTACCCTGCCTTCATGTACATACAGTATCAACCTCAAGTACCTTATTATTATCTATCATGATGCCTAATCACTTTACCCTGCCTTCATTTACGTACAGTATCTACCTCAAATACCTTATTATTGTCTATCATGATGCCTAATCACTTTAATCTGCCGTCATGTACCTACAGTATACACCTCAAATACCTTATAAGTAATATATATAATGATTCCTAATCACTTTACCCTACCTTCATATACATACAGTATCTACCTCAAATACCTTATTATTATCTATCATGGTGCCTAATCACTTTACCCTGCCTTCATGTACATACAGTATCTACCTCAAATACCTTATTATTATCTATCATAATGCCTAATCACTTTACCCTGCCTTCATGTACATACAGTATCTACCTCAAATACCTTATTATTATCTATCATGATGCCTAATCACTTTACCCTGCATTCATGTACATACAGTATCTACCTCAAATACCTTATTATTATCTATCATGATGCCTAACTACTTTACCCTGCCTTCATGTACATACAGTATCTACCTCAAATACCTTATTATTATCTATCATGATGCCTAATCACTTTGCCCTGCCTTCATGTACATACAGTATCTACCTCAAATACCTTATTATTATCTATCATGATGCCTAATCACTTTACCCTGCCTTCATGTACATACAGTATCTACCTCAAATACCTTATTATTATCTATCATGATGCCTAATCACTTTACCCTGCATTCATGTACATACAGTATCTACCTCAAATACCTTATTATTATCTATCATGATGCCTAATCACTTTACCCTGCCTTCATGTACGTACAGTATCTACCTCAAATACCCTATTATTATCTATCATGATGCCTAATCACTTTAACATGACTTCATATACATACAGTATCTACCTCAAATACCTTATTATTATCTATCATGATGCCTAGTAACTTTACCCTGCCTTCATGTACATACAGTATACACCTCAAATACCTTATTATTATCTATCGTGATGCCTAATCACTTTCCCCCTGCCTTCATGTACATACAGTATACACCTCAAATACCTTATTATTATCTATCGTGATGCCTAGTCACTTTACTCTGCCTTCATGTACATACAGCATTTACCTGAAATACCTTAATATTTTCTATCATGATATCTAATCACTTTACCCTGCATTCATGTACATACAGTATCTACCTCAAATAACTTATTATTATCTATCATGATGCCTAATCACTTTACCCTGCCTTCATGTACATACAGTATCTACCTCAAATACCTTATTATTATCTATCATGATGCCTAATCACTTTACCCTGCCTTCATGTACATACAGTATCTACCTCAAATACCTTATTATTATCTATCATGATGCCTAATCACTTTACCCTGCCTTCATGTACATACAGTATCTACCTCAAATACCTTATTATTATCTATCATGATGCCTAATCACTTTGCCCTGCCTTCATGTACATACAGTATCTACCTCAAATACCTTATTATTATCTATCATGATGCCTAATCACTTTACCCTGCCTTCATGTACGTACAGTATCTACCTCAAATACCCTATTATTATCTATCATGATGCATAATCACTTTACCCTGCCTTCATGTACGTACAGTATCTACCTCAAATACCCTATTATTATCTATCATTATGCCTAATCACTTTAACCTGACTTCATATACATACAGTATCTACCTCAAATACCTTATTATTATCTATCGTGATGCCTAATCACTTTACCCTGCCTTCATGTACATACAGTATACACCTCAAATACCTTATTATTATCTATCGTGATGCCTAGTCACTTTACTCTGCCTTCATGTACGTACAGCATTTACCTGAAATACCTTATTATTATCTATCATGATGCCTAATCACTTTACCCTGCCTTCATGTACATACAGTATCTACCTCAAATACCTTATTATTATCTATCATGATGCCTTGTTACTTAACCCTGCCGTCATGTACATACAGTATCTACTTCAAATACCTTATTATTATCTATCATGATGCCTAATCACTTTACCCTGACTTCATGTACATACTGTAACACCTCAAATACCTTATTATTTTCTATCATGATGCCTAGTCACTTTACCCTGCCTTCATGTACATACAGTATACACCTCAAATACCTTATTATTATCTATCGTGATGCCTAATCACTTTCCCCTGCCTTCATGTACATACAGTATACACCTCAAATACCTTATTATTATCTATCGTGATGCCTAGTCACTTTACTCTGCCTTCATGTACATACAGCATTTACCTGAAATACCTTAATATTTTCTATCATGATGTCTAATCACTTTACCCTGCATTCATGTACGTACAGTATCTACCTCAAATACCTTATTATTATCTATCATGATGCCTAATCACTTTACCCCTGCCTTCATGTACATACAGTATCTACCTCAAATACCTTATTATTATCTATCATGATGCCTAATCACTTTACCCTGCCTTCATGTACATACAGTATCTACCTCAAATACCTTATTATTATCTATCATGATGCCTAATCACTTTGCCCTGCCTTCATGTACATACAGTATCTACCTCAAATACCTTATTATTATATATCATGATGCCTAATCACTTTACCCTGACTTCATGTACATACTGTAACACCTCAAATACCTTATTATTTTCTATCATGATGCCTAGTCACTTTACCCTGCCTTCATGTACATACAGTATACACCTCAAATACCTTATTATTATCTATCGTGATGCCTAATCACTTTCCCCTGCCTTCATGTACATACAGTATACACCTCAAATACCTTATTATTATCTATCGTGATGCCTAGTCACTTTACTCTGCCTTCATGTACATACAGCATTTACCTGAAATACCTTAATATTTTCTATCATGATATCTAATCACTTTACCCTGCATTCATGTACATACAGTATCTACCTCAAATACCTTATTATTATCTATCATGATGCCTAATCACTTTACCCTGCCTTCATGTACATACAGTATCTACCTCAAATACCTTATTATTATCTATCATGATGCCTAATCACTTTACCCTGCCTTCATGTACATACAGTATCTACCTCAAATACCTTATTATTATCTATCATGATGCCTAATCACTTTGCCCTGCCTTCATGTACATACAGTATCTACCTCAAATACCTTATTATTATATATCATGATGCCTAATCACTTTACCCTGCCTTCATGTACATACAGTATCTACCTCAAATACCTTATTATTATCTATCATGATGCCTAATCACTTTACCCTGCCTTCATGTACATACAGTATCTACCTCAAATACCTTATTATTATCTATCATGATGCCTAATCACTTTACCCTGCCTTCATGTACGTACAGTATCTACCTCAAATACCTTTATTATCTATCATGATGCCTAATCACTTTACCCTACCTTCATGTACGTACAGTATCTACCTCAAATACCCTATTATTATCTATCATTATGCCTAATCACTTTAACCTGACTTCATATACATACAGTATCTACCTCAAATACCTTATTATTATCTATCGTGATGCCTAATCACTTTACCCTGCCTTCATGTACATACAGTATACACCTCAAATACCTTATTATTATCTATCGTGATGCCTAGTCACTTTACTCTGCCTTCATGTACGTACAGCATTTACCTGAAATACCTTATTATTATCTATCATGATGCCTAATCACTTTACCCTGCCTTCATGTACATACAGTATCTACCTCAAATACCTTATTATTATCTATCATGATGCCTAATCACTTTACCCTGCCTTCATGTACGTACAGTATCTACTTCAAATACCTTATTTTTATCTATCATGATGCCTAATCACTTTCCCCTGCCTTCATGTACATACAGTATACACCTCAAATACTTTATTATTACCTATCATGATGCCTAATCACTTTACCCTGCCTTCATGTACATACAATATCTACCTCAAATAACGTATTTCTATCTATCATGATGCCTAATCACTTTACCCTGCATTCATGTACATACAGTATCTACCTCAAATACCTTATTATTATCTATCATGATGCCTAATCACTTTACCCTGCCTTCATGTACGTACAGTATCTACCTCAAATACCCTATTATTATCTATCATGATGCCTAATCACTTTAACCTGACTTCATATACATACAGTATCTACCTCAAATACCTTATTATTATCTATCATGATGCCTAGTCACTTTACCCTGCCTTCATGTACATACAGTATACACCTCAAATACCTTATTATTATCTAACGTGATGCCTAATCACTTTCCCCTGCCTTCATGTACATACAGTATACACCTCAAATACTTAATTATTATCTATCGTGATGCCTAGTCACTTTACTCTGCCTTCATGTACATACAGCATTTACCTGAAATACCTTAATATTTTCTATCATGATATCTAATCACTTTACCCTGCATTCATGTACATACAGTATCTACCTCAAATACCTTATTATTATCTATCATGATGCCTAATCACTTTACCCTGCCTTCATGTACATACAGTATCTACCTCAAATACCTTATTATTATCTATCATGATGCCTAATCACTTTACCCTGCCTTCATGTACATACAGTATCTACCTCAAATACCTTATTATTATCTATCATGATGCCTAATCACTTTACCCCTGCCTTCATGTACATACAGTATCTACCTCAAATACCTTATTATTATCTATCATGATGCCTAATCACTTTGCCCTGCCTTCATGTACATACAGTATCTACCTCAAATACCTTATTATTATCTATCATGATGCCTAATCACTTTACTCCTGCCTTCATGTACATACAGTATCTACCTCAAATACCTTATTATTATCTATCATGATGCCTAATCACTTTACCCTGCCTTCATGTACATACAGTATCTACCTCAAATACCTTATTATTATCTATCATGATGCCTAATCACTTTACCCTGCCTTCATGTACGTACAGTATCTACCTCAAATACCCTATTATTATCTATCATGATGCATAATCACTTTACCCTGCCTTCATGTACATACAGTATCTACCTCAAATACCCTATTATTATCTATCATTATGCCTAATCACTTTAACCTGACTTCATATACATACAGTATCTACCTCAAATACCTTTCTTATTATCTATCGTGATGCCTAATCACTTTACCCTGCCTTCATGTACATACAGTATACACCTCAAATACCTTATTATTATCTATCGTGATGCCTAGTCACTTTACCCTGCCTTCATGTACATACAGTATCTACCTCAAATACCTTATTATTATCTATCATGATGCCTAATCACTTTACCCTGCCTTCATGTACGTACAGTATCTCCCTAAATACCTTATTTTTATCTATCATGATGCCTAATCACTTTCCCCTGCCTTCATGTACATACAGTATACACCTCAAATACTTTATTATTACCTATCATGATGCCTAATCACTTTACCCTGCCTTCATGTACATACAATATCTACCTCAAATAACGTATTTCTATCTATCATGATGCCTAATCACTTTACCCTGCCTTCATGTACGTACAGTATCTACCTCAAATACCCTAATATTATCTATCATGACGCCTAATCACTTTACCCTGACTTCATGTACATACAGTAACACCTCAAATACCTTATTATTTTCTATCATGATGCCTAGTCACTTTACCCTGCCTTCATGTACATACAGTATACACCTCAAATACCTTATTATTATCTATCGTGATGCCTAATCACTTTCCCCTGCCTTCATGTACATACAGTATACACCTCAAATACCTTATTATTATCTATCATGATGCCTAACCACTTTACCCTGCCTTCATGTACATACAGTATCTACCTCAAATACCTTATTATTATCTATCATGATGCCTAATAACTTTACCCTAGCTTCATGTACATACAGTATCTACCTCAAATACCTTATTATTATCTATCATGATGCCTAATCACTTTACCCTGCCTTCATGTACATACAGTATCTACCTCAAATACCTTATTATTATCTATCATGATGCCTAATCACTTTGCCCTGCCTTCATGTACGTACAGTATCTACCTCAAATACCTTATTATTATCTATCATGATGCCTAATCACTTTACCCTACCTTCATATACATACAGTATCTACCTCAAATACCTTATTATTATCTATCATGGTGCCTAATCACTTTACCCTGCCTTCTTGTACATACCGTATCTACCTCAAATAACTTATTATTATCTATCATGATGCCTAATCACTTTACCCTGCCTTCATGTACATACAGTATCTACCTCAAATACCTTATTATTATCTATCATAATGCCTAATCACTTTACCCTGCCTTCATGTACATACAGTATCTACCTCAAATGCCTTATTATTATCTATCATGATGCCTAATCACTTTACCCTGCCTTCATGTACATACAGTATCTACCTCAAATACCTTATTATTATCTATCATGATGCCTAACCACTTTACCCTGCCTTCATGTACATACAGTATCTACCTCAAATACCTTATTATTATCTATCATGATGCCTAATCACTTTGCCCTGCCTTCATGTACATACAGTATCTACCTCAAATACCTTATTATTATCTATCATGATGCCTAATCACTTTACCCCTGCCTTCATGTACATACAGTATCCACCTCAAATACCTTATTATTATCTATCATGATGCCTAATCACTTTACCCTGCATTCATGTACGTACAGTATCTACCTCAAATACCTTATTATTATCTATCATGATGCCTAAACACTTTACCCTGCCTTCATGTACGTACAGTATCTACCTCAAATACCCTATTATTATCTATCATGATGCCTAATCACTTTAACCTGACTTCATATACATACAGTATCTACCTCAAATACCTTATTATTATCTATCATGATGCCTAATCACTTTACCCTGCCTTCATGTACGTACAGTATCTACCTCAAATACCCTAATATTATCTATCATGACGCCTAATCACTTTACCCTGACTTCATGTACGTACAGTAACACCTCAAATACCTTATTATTTTCTATCTTGATGCCTAGTCACTTTACCCTGCCTTCATGTACATACAGTATACACCTCAAATACCTTATTATTATCTATCGTGATGCCTAATCACTTTCCCCTGCCTTCATGTACATACAGTATACACCTCAAATACCTTATTATTATCTATCGTGATGCCTAGTCACTTTACTCTGCCTTCATGTACATACAGCATTTACCTGAAATACCTTAATATTTTCTATCATGATATCTAATCACTTTACCCTGCATTCATGTACATACAGTATCTACCTCAAATAACTTATTATTATCTATCATGATGCCTAATCACTTTACCCTGCCTTCATGTACATACAGTATCTACCTCAAATACCTTATTATTATCTATCATGATGCCTAATCACTTTACCCTGCCTTCATGTACATACAGTATCTACCTCAAATACCTTATTATTATCTATCATGGTGCCTAATCACTTTACCCTGCCTTCATGTACATACAGTATCTACCTCAAATACCTTATTACTATCTATCATGATGCCTAATCACTTTACCCTGCCGTCATGTACATACAGTATCTACCTCAAATACCTTATTATTATCTATCATGATGCCTAATCACTTTACCCTGCCTTCATGTACATACAGTATCTACCTCAAATACCTTATTATTATCTATCATTATGCCTAATCACTTTAACCTGACTTCATATACATACAATATCTACCTCAAATAACGTATTTCTATCTATCATGATGCCTAATCACTTTACCCTGCCTTCATGTACGTACAGTATCTACCTCAAATACCTATATTATCTATCATGATGCCTAATCACTTTACCCTGACTTCATGTACATACAGTAACACCTCAAATACCTTATTATTTTCTATCATGATGCCTGGTCACTTTACCCTGCCTTCATGTACATACAGTATACACCTCAAATACCTTATTATTATCTATCGTGATGCCTAATTACTTTCCCCTGCCTTCATGTACATACAGTATACACCTCAAATACCTTATTATTATCTATCGTGATGCCTAGTCACTTTACTCCTGCCTTCATGTACATACAGCATTTACCTCAAATACCTTAATATTTATCTATCATGATGCCTAATCACTTTAACCTGACTTCATATACATACAGTATCTACCTCAAATACCTTATTTTTATCTATCATGATGCCTAATCACTTTCCCCTGCCTTCATGTACATACAGTATACACCTCAAATACCTTATTATTATCTATCGTGATGCCTAGTCACTTTACTCTGCCTTCATGTACATACAGCATTTACCTGAAATACCTTAATATTTTCTATCATGATGCCTAATCACTTTAACCTGACTTCATATACATACAGTATCTACTTCAAATACCTTATTTTTATCTATCATGATGCCTAATCACTTTCCCCTGCCTTCATGTACATACAGTATACACCTCAAATACTTTATTATTACCTATCATGATGCCTAATCACTTTACCCTGCCTTCATGTACATACAATATCTACCTCAATTAACGTATTTCTATCTATCATGATGCCTAATCACTTTACCCTGCCTTCATGTACGTACAGTATCTACCTCAAATACCCTAATATTATCTATCATGACGCCTAATCACTTTACCCTGACTTCATGTACATACAGTAACACCTCAAATACCTTATTATTTTCTATCATGATGCCTGGTCACTTTACCCTGCCTTCATGTACATACAGTATACACCTCAAATACCTTATTATTATCTATCGTGATGCCTAATTACTTTCCCCTGCCTTCATGTACATACAGTATACACCTCAAATACCTTATTATTATCTATCGTGATGCCTAGTCACTTTACTCTGCCTTCATGTACATACAGCATTTACCTGAAATACCTTAATATTTTCTATCATGATATCTAATCACTTTACCCTGCATTCATGTACATACAGTATCTACCTCAAATACCTTATTATTATCTATCATGATGCCTAATCACTTTACCCTGCCTTCATGTACATACAGTATCTACCTCAAATACCTTATTATTATCTATCATGATGCCTAATCACTTTACCCTGCCTTCATGTACATACAGTATCTACCTCAAATACCTTATTATTATCTATCTGATGCCTAATCACTTTAACCTGCCTTCATGTACGTACAGTATCTACTTCAAATACCTTTTTTATCTATCATGATGCCTAATCACTTTAACCTGACTTCATATACATACAGTATCTACCTCAAATACCTTATTATTATCTATCGTGATGCCTAATCACTTTACCCTGCCTTCATGTACATACAGTATACACCTCAAATACCTTATTATTATCTATCGTGATGCCTAGTCACTTTACTCTGCCTTCATGTACGTACAGCATTTACCTCAAATACCTTAATATTATCTGTCATGATGCCTTGTTACTTTACCCTGCCTTCATGTACATACAGTATCTACCTCAAATACCTTATTATTATCTATCATGATGCCTAGTCACTTTACCCTGCCTTCATGTACATACAGTATCAACCTCAAGTACCTTATTGTTTTTATATATCATGATGCCTAATCACTTTACCCTGCCGTCATGTACATACAGTATCTACTTCAAATACCTTATTATTATCTATCATGATGCCTTATAACTTTACCCTGACTTCATGTACATACAGTATTTAACTCAAAAACTTGATTATTATCTATCATGATGCCTAATCACTTTACCCTGCCTTCATGTACGTACAGTGTCTACATCAAATACCTTATTATTATCTATCATGATGCCTAATCACTTTACCCTGCCTTCATGTACATACAGTATCTACTTCAAATACCTTATTTTTATCTATCATGATGCCTAATCACTTTCCCCTGCCTTCATGTACATACAGTATACACCTCAAATACTTTATTATTACCTATCATGATGCCTAATCACTTTACCCTGCCTTCATGTACATACAATATCTACCTCAAATAACGTATTTCTATCTATCATGATGCCTAATCACTTTACCCTGCCTTCATGTACGTACAGTATCTACCTCAAATACCCTAATATTATCTATCATGACGCCTAATCACTTTACCCTGACTTCATGTACATACAGTAACACCTCAAATACCTTATTATTTTCTATCATGATGCCTAGTCACTTTACCCTGCCTTCATGTACATACAGTATCCACCTCAAATACCTTATTATTATCTATCGTGATGCCTAATCACTTTCCCCTGCCTTCATGTACATACAGTATACACCTCAAATACCTTATTATTATCTATCGTGATGCCTAGTCACTTTACTCTGCCTTCATGTACATACAGCATTTACCTGAAATACCTTAATATTTTCTATCATGATATCTAATCACTTTACCCTGCATTCATGTACATACAGTATCTACCTCAAATACCTTATTATTATCTATCATGATGCCTAATCACTTTACCCTGCCTTCATGTACATACAGTATCTACCTCAAATACCTTATTATTATCTATCATGATGCCTAATCACTTTACCCTGCCTTCATGTACATACAGTATCTACCTCAAATACCTTATTATTATCTATCATGATGCCTAATAACTTTACCCTAGCTTCATGTACATACAGTATCTACCTCAAATACCTTATTATTATCTATCATGATGCCTAATCACTTTACCCTGCCTTCATGTACGTACAGTATCTACTTCAAATACCTTATTTTTATCTATCATGATGCCTAATCACTTTCCCCTGCCTTCATGTACATACAGTATACACCTCAAATACTTTATTATTACCTATCATGATGCCTAATCACTTTACCCTGCCTTCATGTACATACAATATCTACCTCAAATAACGTATTTCTATCTATCATGACGCCTAATCACTTTACCCTGACTTCATGTACATACAGTAACACCTCAAATACCTTATTATTTTCTATCATGATGCCTAGTCACTTTACCCTGCCTTCATGTACATACAGTATACACCTCAAATACCTTATTATTATCTATCGTGATGCCTAATTACTTTCCCCTGCCTTCATGTACATACAGTATACACCTCAAATACCTTATTATTATCTATCGTGATGCCTAGTCACTTTACTCTGCCTTCATGTACATACAGCATTTACCTGAAATACCTTAATATTTTCTATCATGATATCTAATCACTTTACCCTGCATTCATGTACGTACAGTATCTACCTCAAATACCTTATTATTATCTATCATGATGCCTAATCACTTTACCCTGCCTTCATGTACATACAGTATCTACCTCAAATACCTTATTATTATCTATCATGATGCCTAATCACTTTACCCTGCCTTCATGTACATACAGTATCTACCTCAAATACCTTATTATTATCTATCATGATGCCTAATCACTTTACCCTGCCTTCATGTACGTACAGTATCTACCTCAAATACCCTAATATTATCTATCATGACGCCTAATCACTTTACCCTGACTTCATGTACATACAGTAACACCTCAAATACCTTATTATTTTCTATCATGATGCCTAGTCACTTTACCCTGCCTTCATGTACATACAGTATACACCTCAAATACCTTATTATTATCTATCGTGATGCCTAATCACTTTCCCCTGCCTTCATGTACATACAGTATACACCTCAAATACCTTATTATTATCTATCGTGATGCCTAGTCACTTTATTCTGCCTTCATGTACATAGAGCATTTACCTGAAATACCTTAATATTTTCTATCATGATATCTAATCACTTTACCCTGCATTCATGTACATACAGTATCTACCTCAAATACCTTATTATTATCTATCATGATGCCTAATCACTTTACCCTGCCTTCATGTACATACAGTATCTACCTCAAATACCTTATTATTATCTATCATGATGCCTAATCACTTTACCCTGCCTTCATGTACGTACAGTATCTACCTCAAATACCCTATTATTATCTATCATGATGCCTAATCACTTTAACCTGACTTCATATACATACAGTATCTACCTCAAATACCTTATTATTATCTATCGTGATGCCTAATCACTTTACCCTGCCTTCATGTACATACAGTATACACCTCAAATACCTTATTATTATCTATCGTGATGCCTAGTCACTTTACTCTGCCTTCATGTACGTACAGCATTTACCTCAAATACCTTAATATTATCTGTCATGATGCCTTGTTACTTTACCCTGCCTTCATGTACATACAGTATCTACCTCAAATACCTTATTATTATCTATCATGATGCCTAGTCACTTTACCCTGCCTTCATGTACATACAGTATCAACCTCAAGTACCTTATTGTTTTTATATATCATGATGCCTAATCACTTTACCCTGCCGTCATGTACATACAGTATCTACTTCAAATACCTTATTATTATCTATCATGATGCCTTATAACTTTACCCTGACTTCATGTACATACAGTATTTAACTCAAAAACTTGATTATTATCTATCATGATGCCTAATCACTTTACCCTGCCTTCATGTACGTACAGTGTCTACATCAAATACCTTATTATTATCTATCATGATGCCTAATCACTTTACCCTGCCTTCATGTACATACAGTATCTACCTCAAATACCTTATTATTATCTATCATGATGCCTAATCACTTTACCCTGCCTTCATGTACATACAGTATCTACCTCAAATACCTTAGTATTATCTATCATGATGCCTAGTCACTTTACCCTGCCTTCATGTACGTACAGTATCTACCTCAAATACCTTATTATTATCCATCATGATGCCTAATCACTTTACCCTGCCTTCATGTACATACAGTATCTACCTCAAATACCTTATTATTATCTATCATGATGCCTAATCACTTTACTCTGCCTTCATGTACATACAGTATCTACCTCAAATACCTTAGTATTATCTATCATGATGCCTAGTCACTTTACCCTGCCTTCATGTACGTACAGTATCTACCTCAAATACCTTATTATTATTATCCATCATGATGCCTAATCACTTTACCCTGCCTTCATGTACATACAGTATCTACCTCAAATACTTTATTATTATCTATCATGATGCCTAATCACTTTACCCTGCCTTCATGTACATACAGTATCTACCTCAAATACCTTATTATTATCTATCATGATGCCTAATCACTTTACCCTGCCTTCATGTACATACAGTATCTACCTCAAATACCTTATTATTATCTATCATGATGCCTAATAACTTTACCCTGCCTTCATGTACATACAGTATCTACCTCAAATACCTTAGTATTATCTATCATGATGCCTAATCACTTTACCCTGCCTTCATGTACGTACAGTATCTACCTCAAATACCCTATTATTATCTATCATGATGCCTAATCACTTTAACCTGACTTCATATACATACAGTATCTACCTCAAATACCTTATTATTATCTATCGTGATGCCTAATCACTTTACCCTGCCTTCATGTACATACAGTATCCACCTCAAATACCTTATTATTATCTATCGTGATGCCTAGTCACTTTACTCTGCCTTCATGTACGTACAGCATTTACCTCAAATACCTTATTATTATCTATCATGATGCCTTGTTACTTTACCCTGCCTTCATGTACATACAGTATCTACCTCAAATACCTTATTATTATCTATCATGATGCCTAGTCACTTTACCCTGCCTTCATGTACATACAGTATCAACCTCAAGTACCTTATTGTTTTTATATATCATGATGCCTAATCACTTTACCCTGCCGTCATGTACATACAGTATCTACTTCAAATACCTTATTATTATCTATCATGATGCCTAATAACTTTACCCTGACTTCATGTACATACAGTATTTAACTCAAATACTTGATTATTATCTATCATGATGCCTAATCACTTTACCCTGCCTTCATGTATGTACAGTGTCTACCTCAAATACCTTATTATTATCTATCATGATGCCTAGTCACTTTACCCTGCCTTCATATACGTACAGTATCTACATCAAATACCTTATTATTATCTATCATGATGCCTAATCACTTTACCCTGCCTTCATGTACATACAGTATCTACCTCAAATACCTTAGTATTATCTATCATGATGCCTAGTCACTTTACCCTGCCTTCATGTACGTACAGTATCTACCTCAAATACCTTATTATTATCCATCATGATGCCTAATCACTTTACCCTGCCTTCATGTACATACAGTATCTACCTCAAATACCTTATTATTATCTATCATGATGCCTAATCACTTTACTCTGCCTTCATGTACATACAGTATCTACCTCAAATACCTTAGTATTATCTATCATGATGCCTAGTCACTTTACCCTGCCTTCATGTACGTACAGTATCTACCTCAAATACCTTATTATTATTATCCATCATGATGCCTAATCACTTTACCCTGCCTTCATGTACATACAGTATCTACCTCAAATACTTTATTATTATCTATCATGATGCCTAATCACTTTACCCTGCCTTCATGTACATACAGTATCTACCTCAAATACCTTATTATTATCTATCATGATGCCTAATCACTTTACCCTGCCTTCATGTACATACAGTATCTACCTCAAATACCTTATTATTATCTATCATGATGGCTAATCACTTTACCCTGCTTCATGTACATACAGTATCTACCTCAAACACCTTATTATTATCTATCATGATGCCTAATCACTTTACCCTGCCTTCATGTACGTACAGTATCTACTTCAAATACCTTATTTTTATCTATCATGATGCCTAATCACTTTCCCCTGCCTTCATGTACATACAGTATACACCTCAAATACTTTATTATTACCTATCATGATGCCTAATCACTTTACCCTGCCTTCATGTACATACAGTATCTACCTCAAAATAACGTATTTCTATCTATCATGATGCCTAATCACTTTACCCTGCCTTCATGTACGTACAGTATCTACCTCAAATACCCTAATATTATCTATCATGACGCCTAATCACTTTACCCTGACTTCATGTACATACAGTAACACCTCAAATACCTTATTATTTTCTATCATGATGCCTAGTCACTTTACCCTGCCTTCATGTACATACAGTATACACCTCAAATACCTTATTATTATCTATCGTGATGCCTAATTACTTTCCCCTGCCTTCATGTACATACAGTATACACCTCAAATACCTTATTATTATCTATCGTGATGCCTAGTCACTTTACTCTGCCTTCATGTACATACAGCATTTACCTGAAATACCTTAATATTTTCTATCATGATATCTAATCACTTTACCCTGCATTCATGTACATACAGTATCTACCTCAAATACCTTATTATTATCTATCATGATGCCTAATCACTTTACCCTGCCTTCATGTACATACAGTATCTACCTCAAATACCTTATTATTATCTATCATGATGCCTAATCACTTTACCCTGCCTTCATGTACGTACAGTATCTACCTCAAATACCTTATTATTATCTATCATGATGCCTAATCACTTTACCCTGCCTTCATGTACATACAGTATCTACCTCAAATACCTTATTATTATCTATCATGATGCCTAATCACTTTACCCTGCCTTCATGTACATACAGTATCTACCTCAAATACCTTATTATTATCTATCATGATGCCTAGTCACTTTACCCTGCCTTCATGTACGTACAGTATCTACCTCAAATACCTTATTATTATCTATCATGATGCCTAATCACTTTACCCTGCCTTCATGTACATACAGTATCTACCTCAAATACCTTATTATTATCTATCATGATGCCTAATCACTTTACCCTGCCTTCATGTACATACAGTATCTACCTCAAATACCTTATTATTATCTATCATGATGCCTAATCACTTTACCCTGCCTTCATGTACATACAGTATCTACCTCAAATACCTTATTATTATCTATCATGATGCCTAATCACTTTACCCTGCCTTCATGTACATACAGTATCTACCTCAAATACCTTATTATTATCTATCATGATGCCTAATCACTTTACTCCTGCCTTCATGTACATACAGTATCTACCTCAAATACCTTATTATTATCTATCATGATGCCTAATCACTTTACCCTGCCTTCATGTACATACAGTATCTACCTCAAATACCTTATTATTATCTATCATGATGCCTAATCACTTTACCCTGCCTTCATGTACGTACAGTATCTACTTCAAATACCTTATTTTTATCTATCATGATGCCTAATCACTTTCCCCTGCCTTCATGTACATACAGTATCTACCTCAAATACCTTATTATTATCTATCATGATGCCTAATCACTTTACTCCTGCCTTCATGTACATACAGTATCTACCTCAAATACCTTATTATTATCTATCATGATGCCTAATCACTTTACCCTGCCTTCATGTACGTACAGTATCTACCTCAAATACCTTATTATTATCTATCATGATGCCTAATCACTTTACCCTGCCTTCATGTACATACAGTATCTACCTGAAATACCCTATTATTATCTATCATGATGCCTAATCACTTTAACCTGCCTTCATGTACATACAGTATCTCCCTCAAATACCCTATTATTATCTATCATGATGCCTAGTCACTTTATCCTGCTTTCATGTACATACAGTATAGACCTGAAATACCCTATTATTATCTATCATGATGCCTAATCACTTTACCCTGCCTTCATGTACTTACAATATCTACCTCAAATACCTTATTATTATTATCTATCATGATGCCTAATCACTTTACCCTGACTTCATGTACATACAGAATACACCTCAAATACCTCATTATTATCTATCATGATGGCTAATCACTTTACCCTGCTTCATGTACATACAGTATCTACCTCAAATACCTTATTATTATCTATCATTGTGCCTAGTCACTTTACTCTGCCTTCATGTACGTACAGCATTTACCTCAAATACCTTAATATTATCTATCATGATGCCTAATCACTTTACCCTGCCTTCATGTACGTACAGTATCTACCTCAAATACCTTATTATTATCTATCATGATGCCTAATCAATTTACCCTGCCTTCATGTACGTACAGTATCTACTTCAAATACCTTATTATTATCTATCGTGATGCCTAATCACTATACCCTGCCTTCATGTACATACAGTATCACCTCAAATACTTTATTATTACCTATCATGATGCCTAATCACTTTACCCTGCCTTCATGTACATACAGTATCTCCCTCAAATACCCTATTATTATCTATCATGATGCCTAATCACTTTACCCTGCCTTCATGTACATACAATATATACCTCAAATACCTTATTATTAATATCTATCATGATGCCTAATCATTTTACCCTGCCTTCATGTACGTACAGTATCTACCTCAAATACCCTTATTATTATCTATCATGATGCCTAATCACTTTAACCTGACTTCATGTACATACAGTATCTACCTCAAATACCTTATTATTATCTATCATGATGCCTAGTCACTTTACCCTGCCTTCATGTACGTACAGTATCACCTCAAATACCTTATTATTATCTATCGTGATGCCTAATCACTTTACCCCTGCCTTCATGTACATACAGTATCCACCTCAAATACCTTATTATTATCTATCGTGATGCCTAGTCACTTTACTCTGCCTTCATGTACATACAGCATTTACCTCAAATACCTTAATATTTTCTATCATGATGTCTAATCACTTTACCCTGCATTCATGTACATACAGTATCTACCTCAAATACCTTATTATTATCTATCATGATGCCTAATCACTTTACCCTGCCTTCATGTACATACAGTATCTACCTCAAATACCTTATTATTATCTATCATGATGCCTAATCACTTTACCCTGCCTTCATGTACATACAGTATCTACCTCAAATACCTTATTATTATCTATCATGATGCCTAATCACTTTACCCTGCCTTCATGTACATACAGTATCTACCTCAAATACCTTATTATTATCTATCATGATGCCTAATCACTTTACCCTGCCTTCATGTACATACAGTATCTACCTCAAATACCTTATTATTATCTATCATGATGCCTAATCACTTTACCCTGCCTTCATGTACATACAGTATCTACCTCAAATACCTTATTATTATCTATCATGATGCCTAATCACTTTACCCTGCCTTCATGTACATACAGTATCTACCTCAAATACCTTATTATTATCTATCATGATGCCTAATCACTTTACCCTGCCTTCATGTACGTACAGTATCTACCTCAAATACCTTATTATTATCTATCATGATGCCTAATCACTTTACCCTGCCTTCATGTACGTACAGTATCTACCTCAAATACCTTATTATTATCTATCATGATGCCTAATCACTTTACCCTGACTTCATGTACATACAGTATCTACCTCAAATACCTTTTTATTATCTATCGTGATGCCTAATCACTTTACCCTGCCTTCATGTACATACAGTATCACCTCAAATACCTTATTATTATCTATCGTGATGCCTAGTCACTTTACCCTGCCTTCATGTACATACAGTATCTACCTCAAATACCTTATTATTATCTATCATGATGGCTAATCACTTTACCCTGCCTTCATGTACGTACAGTATCTACCCTAAATACCTTATTTTTATCTATCATGATGCCTAATCACTTTACCCCTGCCTTCATGTACATACAGTATCTACCTCAAATACTTTATTATTATCTATCATGATGCCTAATCACTTTACCCTGCCTTCATGTACATACAGTATCTACCTCAAATACCTTATTATTATCTATCATGATGCCTAATCACTTTACCCTGCCTTCATTTACGTACAGTATCTACCTCAAATACCTTATTATTATCTATCATGACGCCTAATCACTTTACCCTGACTTCATGTACATACAGTATCTACCTCAAATACCTTATTATTTTCTATCATGATGCCTAATCACTTTACCCTGCCTTCATGTACATACAGTATCCACCTCAAATACCTTATTATTATCTATCGTGATGCCTAATCACTTTCCCCTGCCTTCATGTACATACAGTATACACCTCAAATACCTTATTATTATCTATCATGATGCCTAACCACTTTACCCTGCCTTCATGTACATACAGTATCTACCTCAAATACCTTATTATTATCTATCATGATGCCTAATAACTTTACCCTAGCTTCATGTACATACAGTATCTACCTCAAATACCTTATTATTATCTATCATGATGCCTAATCACTTTACCCTGCCTTCATGTACATACAGTATCTACCTCAAATACCTTATTATTATCTATCATGATGCCTAATCACTTTACCCTGCCTTCATGTACGTACAGTATCTACATCAAATACCTTATTATTATCTATCATGATGCCTAATCACTTTACTCCTGCCTTCATGTACATACAGTATCTACCTCAAATACCTTATTATTATCTATCATGATGCCTAATCACTTTACCCCTGCCTTCTTGTACGTACAGTATCTACCTCAAATAACTTATTATTATCTATCATGATGCCTAATCACTTTAACCCTGCCTTCATGTATACACAGTATCTACCTCAAATACCTTATTATTATCTATCATGGTGCCTAATCACTTTACCCTGCCTTCATGTACATACAGTATCTACCTCAAATACCTTATTATTATCTATCATGATGCCTAATCACTTTACCCTGCCTTCATGTACATACAGTATCTACCTCAAATACCTTATTATTATCTATCATGATGCCTAATCACTTTACCCTGCCTTCATGTACATACAGTATCTACCTCAAATACCTTATTATTATCTATCATGATGCCTAATCACTTTACCCTGCCTTCATGTACATACAGTATCTACCTCAAATACCTTATTATTATCTATCATGATGCCTAATCACTTTACCCTGCCTTCATGTACGTACAGTATCTACCTCAAATACCTTATTATTATCTATCATGATGCCTAATCACTTTACCCTGCCTTCATGTACATACAGTATCTACCTCAAATACCTTATTATTATCTATCATGATGCCTAATCACTTTACCCCTGCCTTCATGTACGTACAGTATCTACCTCAAATACCCTAATTATTATCTATCATGATGCCTAATCACTTTACCCTGACTTCATGTACATACAGTATCTACCTCAAATACCTTATTATTATCTATCATGATGCCTAATCACTTTACCCTGCCTTCATGTACGTACAGTATCTACCTCAAATACCTTAATATTATCTATCATGATGCCTAATCACTTTACCCTGACTTCATGTACGTACAGTAACACCTCAAATACCTTATTATTTTCTATCATGATGCCTAGTCACTTTACCCTGCCTTCATGTACGTACAGTATCCACCTCAAATACCTTATTATTATCTATCGTGATGCCTAATCACTTTACCCCTGCCTTCATGTACATACAGTATCCACCTCAAATACCTTATTATTATCTATCGTGATGCCTAGTCACTTTACTCTGCCTTCATGTACATACAGCATTTACCTCAAATACCTTAATATTTTCTATCATGATGCCTAATCACTTTACTCCTGCATTCATGTACATACAGTATCTACCTCAAATAACTTATTATTATCTATCATGATGCCTAATCACTTTAACCCTGCCTTCATGTATATACAGTATCTACCTCAAATACCTTATTATTATCTATCATGATGCCTAATCACTTTACCCTGCCT
This sequence comes from Coregonus clupeaformis, assembly GCF_020615455.1. Lineage (NCBI taxonomy): Eukaryota > Metazoa > Chordata > Actinopteri > Salmoniformes > Salmonidae > Coregonus > Coregonus clupeaformis. Next base: position 16,464,135 of record NC_059220.1, on the reverse strand, counting down.
TCATGTACATACAGTATCTACCTCAAATACCTTATTAATATCTATCATGATGCCTAATAACTTTACCCTAGCTTCATGTACATACAGTATCTACCTCAAATACCTTATTATTATCTATCATGATGCCTAATCACTTTACCCTGCCTTCATGTACATACAGTATCTACCTCAAATACCTTATTATTATCTATCATGATGCCTAATCACTTTACCCTGCCTTCATGTACGTACAGTATCAACCTCAAATACCTAATTATTATCTAACATGGTGCCTAATCACTTTACCCTGCCTCATGTACATACAGTATCTACCTCAAATAACTTATTATTATCTATCATGATGCCTAATCACTTTACCCTGCCTTCATGTACATACAGTATCTACCTCAAATACCTTATTATTATCTATCATGATGCCTAATCACTTTACCCTGCCTTCATGTACATACAGTATCTACCTCAAATACCTTATTATTATCTATCATGATGCCTAATCACTTTACCCTGCCTTCATGTACATACAGTATCTACCTCAAATACCTTATTATTATCTATCGTGATGCCTAATCACTTTACCCTGCCTTCATGTACATACAGTATCACCTCAAATACCTTATTATTATCTATCGTGATGCCTAATCACTTTACTCCTGCCTTCATGTACGTACAGCATTTACCTCGAATACCTTATTATTATCTATCATGATGCCTAATCACTTTACCCTGCCTTCATGTACATACAGTATCTACCTCAAATACCTTATTATTATCTATCATGATGCCTAATCACTTTACCCTGCCTTCATGTACGTACAGTATCTACTTCAAATACCTTATTTTTATCTATCATGATGCCTAATCACTTTCCCCTGCCTTCATGTACATACAGTATCCACCTCAAATACTTTATTATTACCTATCATGATGCCTAATCACTTTACCCTGCCTTCATGTACATACAGTATCTACCTCAAATAACGTATTTCTATCTATCATGATGCCTAATCACTTTACCCTGCCTTCATGTACGTACAGTATCTACCTCAAATACCCTAATATTATCTATCATGACGCCTAATCACTTTACCCTGACTTCATGTACATACAGTAACACCTCAAATACCTTATTATTTTCTATCATGATGCCTAGTCACTTTACCCTGCCTTCATGTACATACAGTATACACCTCAAATACCTTATTATTATCTATCGTGATGCCTAATCACTTTCCCTGCCTTCATGTACATACAGTATCCACCTCAAATACCTTATTATTATCTATCGTGATGCCTAGTCACTTTACCCTGCCTTCATGTACATACAGTATTTACCTGAAATACCTTAATATTTTCTATCATGATGCCTAATCACTTTACCCTGCCTTCATGTACATACAGTATCTACCTCAAATACTTTATTATTATCTATCATGATGCCTAATCACTTTACCCCTGCCTTCATGTACATACAGTATCTACCTCAAATACCTTATTATTATCTATCGTCGATGCCTAATCACTTTACCCTGCCTTCATGTACATACAGTATCTACCTCAAATACCTTATTATTATCTATCATGATGCCTAATCACTTTAACCTGCCTTCATGTACGTACAGTATCTACTTCAAATACCTTATTTTTATCTATCATGATGCCTAATCACTTTAACCTGACTTCATATACATACAGTATCTACCTCAAATACCTTATTATTATCTATCGTGATGCCTAATCACTTTACCCTGCCTTCATGTACATACAGTATACACCTCAAATACCTTATTATTATCTATCGTGATGCCTAGTCACTTTACTCTGCCTTCATGTACGTACAGTATCTACCTCAAATACCTTAATATTATCTATCATGATGCCTAGTCACTTTACCCTGCCTTCATGTACATACAGTATCTACCTCAAATACCTTATTATTATCTATCATGATGCCTAGTCACTTTACCCTGCCTTCATGTACGTACAGTATCTACCTCAAATACCTTATTGTTTTTACTATCATGATGCCTAATCACTTTACCCTGCCTTCATGTACATACAGTATCTACCTCAAATACCTTATTATTATCTATCATGTTGCCTAATCACTTTACGCTGCCTTCATGTACATACAGTATCTACCTCAAATACTTAATTATTTTCTAAAATGATGCCTAATCACTTTAGCCTGCCTTCATGTACATACAGTATCTACCTCAAATACTTTACAATTATCTATCATGATGCCTAATCATTTTACCCTGCCTTCATTTATGTACAGTATCTACCTCAAATACCTTATTTTTATCTATCATGATGCCTAATCACTTTACCCCTGCCTTCATGTACATACAGTATCCACCTCAAATACCTTATTATTATCTATCATGATGCCTAATCACTTTACCCTGCCTTCATGTACATACAGTATCTACCTCAAATACCGTATTATTATCTATCATGATGCCTAATCACTTTACCCTGCCTTCATGTACATACAGTATCTACCTCAAATACCTTATTATTATCTATCATGATGCCTAATCACTTTACCCTGCCTTCATGTACATACAGTATCTACCTCAAATACCTTATTATTTTCTATCATGATGCCTAATCACTTTACCCCTGCCTTCATGTACATACAGTATCTACCTCAAATACCTTATTATTATCTATCGTGATGCCTAATCACTTTACCCCTGCCTTCATGTACATACAGTATACACCTCAAATACCTTATTATTATCTATCGTGATGCCTAGTCACTTTACCCCTGCCTTCATGTACGTACAGTATCTACCTCAAATACCTTATTATTTATCTATCATGATGCCTAATCACTTTACCCTGCCTTCATGTACATACAGTATCTACCTCAAATACCTTATTATTATCTATCATGATGCCTAATCACTTTACCCTGCCTTCATGTACGTACAGTATCTACCTCAAATACCTTATTATTATCTATCATGATGCCTAATCACTTTACCCTGCCTTCATGTACGTACAGTATCTACCTCAAATACCTTATTATTATCTATCATGATGCCTAATCACTTTACCCTGCCTTCATGTACATACAGTATCTACCTCAAATACCTTATTATTATCTATCATGATGCCTAATCACTTTACCCTGCCTTCATGTACGTACAGTATCTACCTCAAATACCTTTATTATTATCTATCATGATGCCTAATCACTTTACCCTGCCTTCATGTACATACAGTATCTACCTCAAATACCTTATTATTATCTATCATGATGCCTAATCACTTTACCCTGCCTTCATGTACATACAGTATCTACCTCAAATACCTTATTATTATCTATCATGATGCCTAATCACTTTACCCTGCCTTCATGTGCGTACAGTATCTACCTCAAATACCCTAATATTATCTATCATGATGCCTAATCACTTTACCCTGACTTCATGTACATACAGTATACACCTCGAATACCTTATTAGTATTATCTATAATGATTCCTAATCACTTTACCCTGCTTTCAAGTATATACTGTATCTACCTCAAATACCTTATTATTATCTATCATGATGCCTAATCACTTTACCCTGCTTTCAAGTATGTACAGTATCTACCTCAAATACCTTATTATTATTTATCATGATGCCTAATCACTTTACCCTGCCTTCATGTACATACAGTATTTACCTCAAATACCTTAATATTTTCTATCATGATATCTAATCACTTTACCCTGCCTTCATGTACATACAGTATTTACCTCAAATACCTTATTATTATCTATCATGATGCCTAATCACTTTACCCTGCCTTCATGTACATACAGTATCTACCTCAAATACCTTATTATTATCTATCATGATGCCTAATCACTTTACCCTGCCTTCATGTACATACAGTATCTACCTCAAATACCTTATTATTATCTATCATGATGCCTAATCACTTTACCCTGCCTTCATGTACGTACAGTATCTACCTCAAATACCTTATTATTATCTATCATGATGCCTAATCACTTTACCCTGCCTTCATGTACGTACAGTATCTACCTCAAATACCTTATTATTATCTATCGTGATGCCTAATCACTTTACCCTGCCTTCATGTACATACAGTATACACCTCAAATACCTTATTATTATCTATCGTGATGCCTAGTCACTTTACTCTGCCTTCATGTACGTACAGCATTTACCTCAAATACCTTATTATTATCTATCATGATGCCTTGTTACTTTACCCTGCCTTCATGTACATACAGTATCTACCTCAAATACCTTATTATTATCTATCATGATGCCTAGTCACTTTAGCCTGCCTTCATGTACATACAGTATCAACCTCAAGTACCTTATTGTTTTTATATATCATGATGCCTAATCACTTTACCCTGCCGTCATGTACATACAGTATCTACTTCAAATACCTTATTATTATCTATCATGATGCCTAATCACTTTACCCTGACTTCATGTACATACAGTATCTACCTCAAATACTTTATTATTATCTATCATGATGCCTAATCACTTTACCCCTGCCTTCATGTACGTACAGTGTCTACCTCAAATACCTTATTATTATCTATCATGATGCCTAATCACTTTACCCTGCCTTCATGTACATACAGTATCTACCTCAAATACCTTATTATTATCTATCATGATGCCTAATCACTTTACCCTGCCTTCATGTACGTACAGTATCTACCTCAAATACTTAGTATTATTATCTATCATGATGCCTAATCACTTTACCCTGCCTTCATGTACGTACAGTATCTACCTCAAATACCTTATTATTATCTATCATGATGCCTAATCACTTTACCCTGCCTTCATGTACGTACAGTATCTACCTCAAATACTTTATTATTATCTATCATGATGCCTAATCACTTTACCCTGCCTTCATTTACGTACAGTATCTACATCAAATACCTTATTATTATTGTCCATCATGATGCCTAATCACTTTACCCTGCCTTCATGTACATACAGTATCTACCTCAAACACTTTATTATTATCTATCATGATGCCTAATCACTTTACCCCTGCCTTCATGTACATACAGTATCACCTCAAATACCTTATTATTATCTATCATGATGCCTAATCACTTTACCCTGCCTTCATGTACATACAGTATCTACCTCAAATACCTTATTATTATCTATCATGATGCCTAATCACTTTACCCTGCCTTCATGTACGTACAGTATCTACCTCAAATACCTTATTATTATCTATCATGATGCCTAATCACTTTACCCTGCCTTCATGTACATACAGTATCTACCTCAAATACCTTATTATTATCTATCATGATGCCTAATCACTTTACCCTGCCTTCATGTACGTACAGTATCTACCTCAAATACCTTATTATTATCTATCATGATGCCTAATCACTTTACCCTGCCTTCATGTACATACAGTATCTACCTCAAATACCTTATTATTATCTATCATGATGCCTAATCACTTTACCCCTGCCTTCATGTACGTACAGTATCTACCTCAAATACCTTATTATTATCTATCATGATGCCTAATCACTTTACCCCTGCCTTCATGTACATACAGTATCTACCTCAAATACCTTATTATTATCTATCATGATGCCTAATCACTTTACCCCTGCCTTCATGTACATACAGTATCTACCTCAAATACCGTATTATCTATCTATCATGATGCCTAATCACTTTACCCTGCCTTCATGTACATACAGTATCTACCTCAAATACCTTATTATTATCTATCATGATGCCTAATCACTTTACCCTGCCTTCATGTACATACAGTATCTACCTCAAATACCTTATTATTATCTATCATGATGCCTAATCACTTTACCCTGCCTTCATGTACGTACAGTATCTACCTCAAATACCTTATTATTATCTATCATGATGCCTAATCACTTTACCCCTGCCTTCATGTACATACAGTATCTACCTCAAATACCTTATTATTATCTATCATGATGCCTAATCACTTTACCCTGCCTTCATGTACATACAGTATCTACCTCAAATACCTTATTATTATCTATCATGATGCCTAATCACTTTACCCTGCCTTCATGTACATACAGTATCTACCTCAAATACCTTATTATTATCTATCATGATGCCTAATCACTTTACCCTGCCTTCATGTACATACAGTATCTACCTCAAATACCTTATTATTATCTATCATGATGCCTAATCACTTTACCCTGCCTTCATGTACGTACAGTATCTACCTCAAATACCTTATTATTATCTATCATGATGCCTAATCACTTTACCCTGCCTTCATGTACGTACAGTATCTACCTCAAATACCTTATTATTTATCTATCATGATGCCTAATCACTTTACCCTGCCTTCATGTACATACAGTATCTACCTCAAATACCTTATTATTATCTATCATGATGCCTAATCACTTTACCCCTGCCTTCATGTACGTACAGTATCTACCTCAAATACCTTATTATTATCTATCATGATGCCTAATCACTTTACCCTGCCTTCATGTACATACAGTATCTACCTCAAATACCTTATTATTATCTATCATGATGCCTAATCACTTTACCCTGCCTTCATGTACATACAGTATCTACCTCAAATACCTTATTATTATCTATCATGATGCCTAATCACTTTACCCTGCCTTCATGTACATACAGTATCTACCTCAAATACCTTATTATTATTCTATCATGATGCCTAATCACTTTACCCTGCCTTCATGTACATACAGTATCTACCTCAAATACCTTATTATTATCTATCATGATGCCTAATCACTTTACCCTGCCTTCATGTACATACAGTATCTACCTCAAATACCTTATTATTATCTATCGTGATGCCTAATCACTTTACCCTGCCTTCATGTACATACAGTATACACCTCAAATACCTTATTATTATCTATCGTGATGCCTAGTCACTTTACTCTGCCTTCATGTACGTACAGCATTTACCTCAAATACCTTATTATTATCTATCATGATGCCTAATCACTTTACCCTGCCTTCATGTACATACAGTATCTACCTCAAATACCTTATTATTATCTATCATGATGCCTAGTCACTTTACCCTGCCTTCATGTACATACAGTATCTACCTCAAATACCTTATTATTATCTATCATGATGCCTAATCACTTTACCCTGCCTTCATGTACATACAGTATCTACCTCAAATACCTTATTATTATCTATCATGATGCCTAATCACTTTACCCTGCCTTCATGTACATACAGTATCTACCTCAAATACTTTATTATTATCTATCATGATGCCTAATCACTTTACCCTGCCTTCATTTACGTACAGTATCTACCTCAAATACCTTATTATTATTGTCTATCATGATGCCTAATCACTTTACCCTGCCTTCATGTACATACAGTATCTACCTCAAATACCTTATTATTATCTATCATGATGCCTAATCACTTTACCCTGCCTTCATGTACGTACAGTATCTACCTCAAATACCTTATTATTATCTATCATGATGCCTAATCACTTTACCCTGCCTTCATGTACATACAGTATCTACCTCAAATACCTTATTATTATCTATCATGATGCCTAATCACTTTACCCTGCCTTCATGTACATACAGTATCTACCTCAAATACCTTATTATTATCTATCATGATGCCTAATCACTTTACCCTGCCTTCATTTACGTACAGTATCTACCTCAAATACCTTAGTATTGTCTATCATGATGCCTAATCACTTTACCCTGCCTTCATGTACATACAGTATCTACCTCAAATACCTTATTATTATCTATCATGATGCCTAATCACTTTACCCTGCCTTCATGTACATACAGTATCTACCTCAAATACCTTATTATTATCTATCATGATGCCTAATCACTTTACCCTGCCTTCATGTACGTACAGTATCTACCTCAAATACCTTATTATTATCTATCATGATGCCTAATCACTTTACCCTGCCTTCATGTACATACAGTATCTACCTCAAATACCTTATTATTATCTATCATGATGCCTAATCACTTTACCCTGCCTTCATGTACATACAGTATCTACCTCAAATACCTTATTATTATCTATCATGATGCCTAATCACTTTACCCTGCCTTCATGTACATACAGTATCTACCTCAAATACCTTATTATTATCTATCATGATGCCTAATCACTTTACCCTGCCTTCATGTACATACAGTATCTACCTCAAATACCTTATTATTATCTATCATGATGCCTAATCACTTTACCCTGCCTTCATGTACATACAGTATCTACCTCAAATACCTTATTATTATCTATCATGATGCCTAATCACTTTACCCTGCCTTCATGTACATACAGTATCTACCTCAAATACCTTATTATTATCTATCATGATGCCTAATCACTTTACCCTGCCTTCATGTACATACAGTATCTACCTCAAATACCTTATTATTATCTATCATGATGCCTAATCACTTTACCCTGCCTTCATGTACATACAGTATCTACCTCAAATACCTTATTATTATCTATCATGATGCCTAATCACTTTACCCTGCCTTCATGTACGTACAGTATCTACCTCAAATACCTTATTATTATCTATCATGATGCCTAATCACTTTACCCTGCCTTCATGTACATACAGTATCTACCTCAAATACCTTATTATTATCTATCATGATGCCTAATCACTTTACCCTGCCTTCATGTACATACAGTATCTACCTCAAATACCTTATTATTATCTATCATGATGCCTAATCACTTTACCCTGCCTTCATGTACATACAGTATCTACCTCAAATACCTTATTATTATCTATCATGATGCCTAATCACTTTACCCTGCCTTCATGTACATACAGTATCTACCTCAAATACCTTATTATTATCTATCATGATGCCTAGTCACTTTACCCTGCCTTCATGTACATACAGTATCTACCTCAAATACCTTATTATTATCCATCATGATGCCTAATCACTTTACCCTGCCTTCATGTACATACAGTATCTACCTCAAATACTTTATTATTATCTATCATGATGCCTAATCACTTTACCCTGCCTTCATTTACGTACAGTATCTACCTCAAATACCTTATTATTGTCTATCATGATGCCTAATCACTTTACCCTGCCTTCATGTACATACAGTATCTACCTCAAATACCTTATTATTATCTATCATGATGCCTAATCACTTTACCCTGCCTTCATGTACATACAGTATCTACCTCAAATACCTTATTATTATCTATCATGATGCCTAATCACTTTACCCTGCCTTCATGTACATACAGTATCTACCTCAAATACCTTATTATTATCTATCATGATGCCTAATCACTTTACCCTGCCTTCATGTACATACAGTATCTACCTCAAATACCTTATTATTATCTATCATGATGCCTAATCACTTTACCCTGCCTTCATGTACATACAGTATCTACCTCAAATACCTTATTATTATCTATCATGATGCCTAATCACTTTACCCTGCCTTCATGTACATACAGTATCTACCTCAAATACCTTATTATTATCTATCATGATGCCTAATCACTTTACCCCTGCCTTCATGTACATACAGTATCTACCTCAAATACCTTATTATTATCTATCATGATGCCTAATCACTTTACACCTGCCTTCATGTACGTACAGTATCTACCTCAAATACCTTATTATTATCTATCATGATGCCTAATCACTTTACCCTGCCTTCATGTACATACAGTATCTACCTCAAATACCTTATTATTATCTATCATGATGCCTAATCACTTTACCCTGCCTTCATGTACATACAGTATCTACCTCAAATACCTTATTATTATCTATCATGATGCCTAATCACTTTACCCTGCCTTCATGTACGTACAGTATCTACCTCAAATACTCTAATATTATCTATCATGATGCCTAATCACTTTACCCTGACTTCATGTACATACAGTATCTACCTCAAATACCTTATTATTATTTCTATCATGATGCCTAATCAATTTACCCTGCCTTCATGTACGTACAGTATCTACCTCAAATACCTTATTATTATCTATCGTGATGCCTAATCACTATACCCTGCCTTCATGTACATACAGTATCTACCTCAAATACCTTATTATTATCTATCATGATGGCTAATCACTTTACCCTGCTTCATGTACATACAGTATCTACCTCAAATACCTTATTATTATCTATCATGATGCCTAATCACTTTACCCTGCCTTCATGTACATACAGTATCTACCTCAAATACTTTATTATTATCTATCATGATGCCTAATCACTTTACCCTGCCTTCATGTACATACAGTATCTACCTCAAATACCTTATTATTGTCTATCATGATGCCTAATCACTTTACCCTGCCTTCATGTACATACAGTATCTACCTCAAATACCTTATTATTATCTATCATGATGCCTAATCACTTTACCCTGCCTTCATGTACATACAGTATCTACCTCAAATACCTTATTATTATCTATCATGATGCCTAATCACTTTACCCTGCCTTCATGTACATACAGTATCTACCTCAAATACCTTATTATTATCTATCATGATGCCTAATCACTTTACCCTGCCTTCATGTACATACAGTATCTACCTCAAATACCTTATTATTATCTATCATGATGCCTAATCACTTTACCCTGCCTTCATGTACATACAGTATCTACCTCAAATACCTTATTATTATCTATCATGATGCCTAATCACTTTACCCTGCCTTCATGTACATACAGTATCTACCTCAAATACCTTATTATTATCTAACATGGTGCCTAATCACTTTACCCTGCCTCATGTACATACAGTATCTACCTCAATTAACTTATTATTATCTATCATTATGCCTAATCACTTTACGATGCCTTCATGTACATACAGTATCTACCTCAAATAACTTATTATTATCTATCATGATGCCTAATCACTTTAACCCTGCCTTCATGTATACACAGTATCTACCTCAAATACCTTATTATTATCTATCATGGTGCCTAATCACTTTACCCTGCCTTCATGTACATACAGTATCTACCTCAAATACCTTATTATTATCTATCATGATGGCTAATCTCTTTACCCTGCCTTCATGTACATACAGTATCTACCTCGAATACCTTATTAGTATTATCTATAATGATGCCTAATCACTTTACCCTGCCTTCATGTACATACAGTATCTACCTCAAATACTTTATTATTATCTATCATGATGCCTAATCACTTTACCCTGCCTTCATGTACATACAGTATCTACCTCAAATACCTTATTATTATCTATCATGATGCCTAATCACTTTACTCCTGCCTTCATGTACATACAGTATCTACCTCAAATACCTTATTATTATCTATCATGATGCCTAATCACTTTACCCTGCCTTCATGTACATACAGTATCTACCTCAAATACCTTATTATTATCTATCATGATGCCTAATCACTTTACCCTGCCTTCATGTACATACAGTATCTACCTCAAATACCTTATTATTATCTATCATGATGCCTAATCACTTTACCCCTGCCTTCATGTACGTACAGTATCTACCTCAAATACCTTATTATTATCTATCATGATGCCTAATCACTTTACTCTGCCTTCATGTACATACAGTATCTACCTCAAATACCTTATTATTATCTATCATGATGCCTAATCACTTTACCCTGCCTTCATGTACATACAGTATCTACCTCAAATACCTTATTATTATCTATCATGATGCCTAATCACTTTACCCTGCCTTCATGTACATACAGTATCTACCTCAAATACCTTATTATTATTGTCCATCATGATGCCTAATCACTTTACCCTGCCTTCATGTACATACAGTATCTACCTCAAATACCTTATTATTATCTATCATGATGCCTAATCACTTTACCCTGCCTTCATTTACGTACAGTATCTACCTCAAATACCTTATTATTATCTATCATGATGCCTAATCACTTTACTCTGCCTTCATGTACATACAGTATACACCTCAAATACCTTATTAGTATTATCTATAATGATTCCTAATCACTTTACCCTGCCTTCATGTATGTACAGTATCTACCTCAAATACCTTATTATTATCTATCATGATGCCTAATCACTTTACCCTGCCTTCATGTACATACAGTATCTACCTCAAATACCTTATTATTATCTATCATGATGCCTAATCACTTTACCCTGCCTTCATGTACATACAGTATCTACCTCAAATACCTTATTATTATCTATCATGATGCCTAATCACTTTACCCTGCCTTCATGTACATACAGTATCTACCTCAAATACCTTATTAATTATCTATCATGATGCCTAATCACTTTACCTCTGCCTTCATGTACATACAGTATCTACCTCAAATACCTTATTATTATCTATCATGATGCCTAATCACTTTACCCTGCCTTCATGTACGTACAGTATCTACCTCAAATACCTTATTATTATCTATCATGATGCCTAATCACTTTACCCTGCCTTCATGTACATACAGTATCTACCTCAAATACCTTATTATTATCTATCATGATGCCTAATCACTTTACCCTGCCTTCATGTACATACAGTATCTACCTCAAATACCTTATTATTATCTATCATGATGCCTAATCACTTTACTCTGCCTTCATGTACATACAGTATCTACCTCAAATACCTTTATTATTATCTATCATGATGCCTAATCACTTTACCTGCCTTCATGTACGTACAGTATCTACCTCAAATACCTTATTATTATCTATCATGATGCCTAATCACTTTACCCTGCCTTCATGTACATACAGTATCTACCTCAAATACCTTATTATTATCTATCATGATGCCTAATCACTTTACCCTGCCTTCATGTACATACAGTATCTACCTCAAATACCTTATTATTATCTATCATGATGCCTAATCACTTTACCCTGCCTTCATGTACATACAGTATCTACCTCAAATACCTTATTATTATCTATCATGATGCCTAATCACTTTACCCTGCCTTCATGTACATACAGTATCTACCTCAAATACCTTATTATTATCTATCATGATGCCTAATCACTTTACCCTGCCTTCATGTACATACAGTATCTACCTCAAATACCTTATTATTATCTATCATGATGCCTAATCACTTTACCCTGCCTTCATGTACATACAGTATACACCTCAAATACCTTATTATTATCTATCATGATGGCTAATCACTTTACCCCTGCCTTCATGTACGTACAGTATCTACCTCAAATACCTTATTATTATCTATCATGATGCCTAATCACTTTACCCTGCCTTCATGTACATACAGTATCTACCTCAAATACCTTATTATTATCTATCATGATGCCTAGTCACTTTACCCTGCCTTCATGTACGTACAGTATCTACCTCAAATACCTTATTATTTTATCTATCATGATGCCTAATCACTTTACCCTGCCTTCATGTACATACAGTATCTACCTCAAATACTTTATTATTATCTATCATGATGCCTAATCACTTTACCCTGCCTTCATGTACGTACAGTATCTCCCTCAAATACCTTATTATTATCCATCATGATGCCTAATCACTTTACCCTGCCTTCATGTACATACAGTATCTACCTCAATACCTTATTATTATCTATAATGATGCCTAATCACTTTACCCTGCTTTCAAGTATGTACAGTATCTACCTCAAATACCTTATTATTATTTATCATGATGCCTAATCACTTTACCCTGACTTAATGTATATACTGTATCTACCTCAAATACTTTATTATTATCTATCATGATGCTTAATCACTTTACCCTGCCTTCATGTACATACAGTATCTACCTCAAATAACTTATTATTATTCTATCATGATGCCTAATCCCATTACTCTGCCTTCATGTACATACAGTATACACCTCGAATACCTTATTAGTATTATCTATAATGATTCCTAATCACTTTACCCTGCCTTCATGTACATACAGTATCTACCTCAAATACCTTATTATTATCTATCATGATGCCTAATCACTTTACCCTGCCTTCATGTACATACAGTATCTACCTCAAATACCTTATTATTTTCTATCATGATGCCTAATCACTTTACCCTGCCTTCATGTACATACAGTATCTACCTCAAATACTTTATTATTATCTATCATGATGCCTAATCACTTTACCCTGCCTTCATTTACGTACAGTATCTACCTCAAATACCTTATTATTATCTATCATGATGCCTAATCACTTTACTCTGCCTTCATGTACATACAGTATCTACCTCAAATACTTTATTATTATCTATCATGATGCCTAATCACTTTACCCTGCGTTCATGTACGTACAGTATCTACCTCAAATACCTTATTATTATCTATCATGATGCCTAATCACTTTACCCTGCCTTCATGTACATACAGTATCTACCTCAAATACCTTATTATTATCTATCATGATGCCTAATCACTTTACCCTGCCTTCATGTACATACAGTATCTACCTCAAATACCTTATTATTATCTATCATTATGCCTAATCACTTTACGCTGCCTTCATGTACATACAGTATCTACCTCAAATAACTTATTATTATCTATCATGATGCCTAATCACTTTACCCTGCCTTCATGTACATACAGTATCTACCTCAAATACCTTATTATTATTATCCATCATGATGCCTAATCACTTTACCTTGCCTTCATGTACATACAGTATCTACCTCAAATACTTTATTATTATTATCCATCATGATGCCTAATCACTTTACTCTGCCTTCATGTACATACAGTATCTACCTCAAATACTTTATTATTATCTGTCATGATGCCTAATCACTTTACCCTGCCTTCATTTACGTACAGTATCTACCTCAAATACCTTATTATTGTCTATCATGATGCCTAATCACTTTACTCTGCCTTCATGTACATACAGTATACACCTAAAATAACTTATTATTATCTATCATGATGCCTAATCACTTTACCCTGCCTTCATTTACGTACAGTATCTACCTCAAATACCTTATTATATTATTGTCTATCATGATGCCTAATCACTTTACTCTGCCTTCATGTACATACAATATACACCTCGAATACCTTATTAGTATTATCTATAATGATTCCTAATCATTTTACTCTGCTTTCAAGTATGTACAGTATCTACCTCAAATACCTTATTATTATTTATCATGATGCCTAATCACTTTACCCTGACTTAATGTATATACTGTATCTACCTCTGTAACGATCCCGGCAGTCTGAGTCGGGTCCTGTCTGTGGACTAGTTTTTCTGCTCGTGATCTCCAGTTTCCCGAGGGTTCTGGAACGCTCCGGGGAGCTCTCTTGATTTCCGCACCTGCATCCCATCAGCAATCTGCACACCTGGTCCTGATCATCACCCTTCTTAGGCTCTGGCCTAACATCCATTCCCTGCCGGATCGTTAGCCATGAACAGTAGGTTTACCAGAGTATCAGTCGTAGAGCTTCTAGCGTTAGTTTTGTTGTTTTGCACTTTGTTGATTTGTTGTTTACTTACCTCCGTTTTGTTCCATCTGCAGTCCCTCGTCCGGAACCTTCATCCAACCTCTGCCTGGCGGTCGGCGGCTGCCGAGCCATGATCGG
Source organism: Coregonus clupeaformis (assembly GCF_020615455.1). Lineage (NCBI taxonomy): Eukaryota > Metazoa > Chordata > Actinopteri > Salmoniformes > Salmonidae > Coregonus > Coregonus clupeaformis. Next base: position 16,448,479 of record NC_059220.1, on the reverse strand, counting down.
ATCAACCACTGCACCCCCAACAACTAATCAACGCCGCCCGCTCTGTTCCCTGGATTATTCAGCACCACTCTTGAACTTGTAAATAAACACTCACCTTCGTTTCAACTTACCTTGTCCTGGTCTGCTTCTGGGTTCTGGCTTTGTAACTCGTGACAGAACGATCCGGCCAGTAATGAACCCAGCGGACCTGGACTCTGTTCGCCATGCCATTACCCATCAGGAGAAGATGTTGGGCCATCATAGCACGGAGCTACAGGAGATCGCGTTGGCAGTTCGGAACCTTTCTACCGGTCTGACGGAGGTCCAGAACCAGCGAGTTTCCGGTGGAGGATCCACTACCGGTTTCACCCCATCTCGCCTGCCGCGTCTGGAGCGGTGTCCTTCCGTGAGCCCAAGGTTCCGACGCCGGATAAATATGAGGGGAGCTGGGAAGATGCCGTTCTTTCCTTATGCAGTGTGGGTTAGTGTTCGATCTACAGCCCTACTCTTATGCCACAGACAAGGCTAGGATAGCCTTTGTGATTGAGTTGCTGCGTGGTCGAGCGCTGGAGTGGGCTTCAGCCGTTTGGGAACGACAAGACCCCTGCATGGCTTCATACCCGGGGTTCACGGCCGAGCTGAGGAAGCTTTTCGACCATTCCGTCCGAGGGAGGGACGCAGCTAGGCGCCTGTTTTCGCTTCACCAAGGAACTGCGCAGCGTGGCCGACTTCGTGATCGAGTTCAAGACGTTGGCTGTGGAGAGTGGGTGGAATGAGGAGTCTCTGCAAGCGGCCTTCTACCAGGGTCTGTCGGAGCAGCTCAAGGATGAGTTGATCTCCTATCCGAGCCTAGTGACCTGGACAGCTTGGTAGCCTTGTCTATTCGGGTGGATAATCGAGTCCGAGAGCGAAGGAGGGAGAAGCAATGGGGTCCGTCCAATCGATCAGCTTCTCAGGTTCCAGTCGGGTCGGGATTGGACCAGAATACGTCGATCATCGTCCACCACACAGGATTAGTGGAGAGGTCCTGTCTCCCGATTCGGAACCAATGCAAGTAGGGCGGCACGGGTTAACCAAGGAGGAACGCCAACTCAGACGTAGGACTAACTGTTGCCTCTACTGTGGTGGTTCGGGACATTACCTCGCCACCTGTTCCCGGCGGTGCGTCAAACTGCGCGGCTCGCTAAAGTTGGGAGGACTTTTAGCGAGCCAGTTTCGACCTCTCAATACCTCTGTCAGACCCCGTTTCCCGGCTACCCTTGTGAACAGGAATCAGAGCTTAGCGATTAACGCTTTTATCGATTCAGGTGCCGATGGGAAGCTTTCTTGATGCCGAGTTGGTGGAACAGCTGGGGCTTTCCAAGGAGCAATTGCCGGAAGCCATTAGGCGACCACTCTGAACGGCAGTAGGCTGGCACGTATCACGCATGAGGACTGAACCGGGTTAAGATGCTGTTGTCGGGGAATCATTCGGAGATGATTTCATTCTTCATTCTGCCGTCTTCCCATGTTCCTCTGGTCCTTGGATACCCCTGGCTGAAGGAACACAATCCCACGTTCGATTGGGTGACGGGCAAGGTAACGAGTTGGAGCCTTGATTGTCATGCTAACTGTCTCAAGACTGCCTGTCCCCCTTCGGTTCCCAGTCAGGTGATTGAGGCTAAACCCCCAGATTTGTCCCTGGTTCCCGAGACATATCACGATTTGGGGGAAGTGTTCAGTAAGCAGAAGGCTCTGTCACTCCCTCCCCACCGACCATATGATTGTGCCATCAACCTGTTCCCTGGAGCTGTCTACCCCAAGGGAAGGTTATACAGTATCTCCCGCCCTGAACGTGAGGCTTTGGAGACCTACATCAAGGAGTCCCTAGCTGCTGGTCTCGTTCGTCCTTCGTCATCACCCCTGGGGGCAGGATTCTTCTTTGTGGGTAAGAAGGATGGCTCTCTTCGACCGTGTATTGATTATCGGGGGTTGAATGACATCACGGTCAAGAACAAGTATCCCCTGCCCTTGATGAGTTCTGCCTTCGACTCCTTACAGGGTGCTACGGTGTTCACCAAGCTAGACCTACGCAATGCGTATCACATGGTCCGGATCAGAGAGGGAGACGAGTGGTTGACGGGTTTCAATACACCGATGGGTCACTTCAGTATCAGGTGATGCCGTTTGGACTGACCAATGCTCCAGCGGTATTCCAGAGTATGGTGAACGACGTCCTGAGAGATATGATCGGTCTCTTTGTGTTTGTTTATCTGGATGACATTCTGATCTTCTCGAAGGAACCTTCCGACCACGTCCAGCATGTCCGGCAGGTTCTGCAGCGATTGTTGGAGAATCGCCTGTTCGTGAAGGCCGAGAAGTGCGAGTTTCACGCCCACACGACATCCTTTCTCGGGTACATCATCTCCAGGGGAGAGATTAGGATGGACCAGGAGAAGGTTAGAGCGATTCTGGAATGGGCCCAGCCCGGTACGAGATTGCAGCTCCAGAGATTTTTGGGGTTTGCGAATTTCTACCGCAGATTCATCCGGGATTACAGCGTGTGGCCGCTCCGTTAACTGCCTTGACTTCCAGTATCAGGAGCTTCAAGTGGAATCCGGAGGCGGATCGAGCGTTTCTGGATTTGAAGAGGCGATTCACCAACGCACCGATTCTCTCTCAACCGGACACGGCCCGTCAGTTCGTCGTTGAAGTGGGCCGCGTCTGATGTGGGAGTTAGCGCCATCCTGTCGCAGCGATGCTCCACGGACAGTAAACTCCATCCCTGCGCCTACTACTCTCGTCGCCTTCGCCTGCGGAGAGGAATTACGATGTGGGTAACCGGGAGCTTCTCGCGGTGAAACTTGCCTTGGAGGAGTGGCGCCACTGGTTGGAGGGGGCGGAGCAACCGTTTATTGTCTGGACTGACCACAAGAATCTTGCTTTACGTGCAATCGGCTAGACGTCTCAACTCCCGTCAGGCCAGGTGGTCGTTGTTTTTCGGACGATTCAATTTTTTCCCTGACGTTCCGACCTGGATCTAAGAACGGCAAGGCGGACGCCTTGTCTCGGATGTTCTCCAAGACGGAGGAGAGTGGGTCCAAGACCGAGACAATTCTCCCCGGAACTGCGTCGTGGGAGCTGTTAGGTGGAAGATTGAGGAGGAGGTGATGGCGGCCCTTCGGACGCAGCCCGGTCCCGGTAACGGTCCACCCGGTCGGTTGTTTGTGCCTGAGTCGGTTCGTCCTGCGGTCCTCAAATGGTCCCACGCCAGCAAGATGGCTTGTCACCCTGGCGTGGCTCGGACGATGGCGCTTCTTCGCAGACGTTTTTGGTGGCCTGCCATGGCCGAGGATACTCGGGGTTATGTTGCTGCCTGTCCAGTGTGTGCGCAGAATAAGAGTACCAATCGGCCCAGCTCTGGACTACTTCACCCCCTTCCTATTCCCCGGCGACCATGGTCGATCTGGCCCTGGACTTTGTCACTGGGTTGCCCGCTTCTGAGGGGAACACGGTCGTTCTGACTATCGTGGACAGATTCAGCAAGTTCGCCCACTTTGTGCCAATTGCCAAGCTTCCCTCTGCCTCGGAGACGTCCGAGATCCTGGTTAGGGAGGTTTTCAGGGTCCACGGTTTGCCCAGTGATATCGTTTCCGACCGTGGCCCTCAGTTTACCTCTGCTGTCTGGAAGTCCTTCTGTTTGGCCATTGGAGCTACAGTCAGTCTCACATCTGGTTTTCACCCCCCAATCTAATGGGCAGGCGGAGAGAGCCAACCAGAAGATGGAATCCACGCTACGCTGCCTGGCCTCTTCCAACCCCCACCTCCTGGGTCTCTCAGTTGCCTTGGGTTGAGTATGCCCACAATACTCTCCCTACATCTGCCACTGGGATGTCTCCCTTCCAGTGCCTGTATGGCTACCAACCTCCCTTGTTCCCTTCTCAGGAGAAGGAGCTCTCAGTGCCTTCTGTTCAGGCCCATATTCGTCGTTGCCACCGGACCTGGCATCGGGCCAGAAAGGCACTCCTTAGAGTTTCGGACCGGGTATCAGCTCCAGGCGAATCGTCGCCGGATCCCGCTCCCACCTATACCATCGGAGATAGGGTCTGGTTGGCCACACGGGATCTTCCTTTACGGACTGAGTCTAGGAAGTTGTTACCGAAGTTCATTGGTCCGTTTGTGGTGGAGAAGGTGATCAATCCGGTGGCAGTTCGACTCAAACTCCCGAGGACGCTCAGAGTCCATCCCACCTTTCATGTCTCCTGCCTCAAGCCTGTTTTCCTCAGTCCTCTGTTGCCTCCTCCGCCTCCTCCTCCTCCTCCTCGGATGATCGGAGGTGGTCCTGCCTACACGGTGCGACGCATCATGGATTCCAGACGGCGGGGCCGGGGTTTCCAGTATCTCGTGGACTGGGAGGGGTATGGTCCTGAAGAGAGGAGTTGGATTCCGCGGCGACAGATCCTAGATGCTGACCTCATCCGTGACTTCTACCGCCTCCATCCTGGCGCTCCGGGGAGTCCGCCCGGTGGCGTTCGTCGGAGGGGGGTACTGTAACGATCCCGGCAGTCTGAGTCGGGTCCTGTCTGTGGACTAGTTTTTCTGCTCGTGATCTCCAGTTTCCCGAGGGTTCTGGAACGCTCCGGGGAGCTCTCTTGATTTCCGCACCTGCATCCCATCAGCAATCTGCACACCTGGTCCTGATCATCACCCTTCTTAGGCTCTGGCCTAACATCCATTCCCTGCCGGATCGTTAGCCATGAACAGTAGGTTTACCAGAGTATCAGTCGTAGAGCTTCTAGCGTTAGTTTTGTTGTTTTGCACTTTGTTGATTTGTTGTTTACTTACCTCCGTTTTGTTCCATCTGCAGTCCCTCGTCCGGAACCTTCATCCAACCTCTGCCTGGTGGTCGGCGGCTGCCGAGCCATGATCGGATCAACCACTGCACCCCCAACAACTAATCAACGCCGCCCGCTCTGTTCCCTGGATTATTCAGCACCACTCTTGAACTTGTAAATAAACACTCACCTTCGTTTCAACTTACCTTGTCCTGGTCTGCTTCTGGGTTCTGGCTTTGTAACTCGTGACAACCTCAAATACTTCATTATTATATATCATGATGCTTAATCACTTTACCCTGCCTTCATGTACATACAGTATTTACCTCAAATACCTTAATATTTTCTATCATGATATCTAATCACTTTACCCTGCATTCATGTACATACAGTATATACCTCAAATACCTTATTATTATCTATCATGATGCCTAATCACTTTACCCTGCCTTCATGTACATACAGTAGACACCTCAAATACTTTATTATTATCTATAATGATGCCTAATAACTTTACCCTGCCTTCATGTACATACAGTATCTACCTCAAATACCTTATTATTATCTATCATGATGCCTAATCACTTTACACTGCCTTCATGTACATACAGTATACACCTCAAATACCTTATTATTATCTATCATGATGCCTAATCACTTTACCCTGCCTTCATGTACATACAGTATACACATCAAATACCTTATTATTATCTATCATGATGGCTAATCACTTTACCCTGCTTCAGTTACATACAGTATCTACTTCAAATAACTTATTATTATCTATCATGATGCCCAATCACTTTACCCTGCCTTCATGTATGTACAGTATCTACCTCAAATACCATATTATTATCTCTCATGATGCTTAATCACTTTACCCTGCCTTCATTTACATACAGTATCTACCTCAAATAACTTATTACTATCTTTCATGATGCCTAATCACTTTACCCTGCCTTCATGTATGTACATTATCTACCTCAAATATCATATTATTATCTCTCATGATGCTTAATCACTTTACCCTGCCTTCATTTACATACATTATCTACCTCAAATACCTTAGTATTATCTATCATGATGCCTAATCACTTTACCCTGCTTTCATGTACATACAGTATCTACCTCAAATACCTTATTATTATCTATCATGATGGCTAATCACTTTACCCTGCTTCAGTTACATACAGGATCTACCTCAAATAACTTATTACTATCTTTCATGATGCCTAATCACTTTACCCTGCTTTCATGTACATACAATATCTACCTCAAATACCTCATTATTATCTATCATGATGCCTAATCACTTTACCCTGCTTTCATGTACATACAGTATACACCTCAAATACCTTAATATTATTGTCTATCATGATGACTAATCACTTTACCCTGCCTTCATGTACATACAGTATCTCCCTCAAATACCCTCATTATTATCTATCATGATGCCTAATCACTTTACCCTGCCTTCATGTACATACAGTATCTCCCTCAAATACCCTTATTATTATCTATCATGATACCTAATCACTTTACCCTGCCTTCATGTACATACAGTATCTACCTCAAATACCTTATTATTATTGTCTATCATGATGCCTAATCACTTTACCCTGCCTTCATGTACATACAGTATACACCTCAAATTCCTTATTATTATCTATCATGATGACTAATCACTTTACCCTGCCTTCATGTACATACAGTATCTACCTCAAATACCTTATTATTATCTATCATGATGACTAATCACTTTACCCTGCTTTCATGTACATACAGTATCTACCTCAAATACCTTATTATTATCTATCATGATGCCTAATCACTTTACCCTGCCTTCATGTACATACAATATCTACCTCAAATACCTCATTATTATCTATCATGATGCCTAATCACTTTACCCTGCCTTCATGTACATACAGTATCTCCCTCAAATACCCTTATTATATTATCTATCATGATGCCTAATCACTTTACCCTGCCTTCATGTACATACAGTATCTACCTCAAATACCTTATTATTATCTATCATGATACCTAATCACTTTACCCTGCCTTCATGTACATACAGTATCTACCTCAAATACCTTATTATTATTGTCTATCATGATGCCTAATCACTTTACCCTGCCTTCATGTACATACAGTATACACCTCAAATTCCTTATTATTATCTATCATGATGACTAATCACTTTACCCTGCCTTCATGTACATACAGTATCTACCTCAAATACCTTATTATTATCTATCATGATGACTAATCACTTTACCCTGCTTTCATGTACATACAGTATCTACCTCAAATACGTTATTATTATCTATCATGATGCCTAATCACTTTCCCCTGCCTTCATGAATGTACAGTATCTACCTCAAATATCTTATTATTATCTATCATGATGCTTAATCACTTTACCCTGCCTTCATGTACATACAGTATCTACCTCAAATACCTTGTTGTTTCGTTATTATTATTAATATTTTTTTTGTCTGCATTGTTGGGAAGGGCTCGTAAGCAAGCATTTAACGGTAAAGTCTACACCCATTGTATTCGACGCATGTGACAAATACAATTGTGTTTTATTTATTTGTATGTGTAAACTGAATAAGTGGATTTCATGTCAAACCCCATAATAAGTCAGTCAAAATGTCTTAATCTCTCCCATTCTTTTTCAAGAAAGACTAAATCAATCAGACTAAGTCAAATATCTTTCTTATTTTCTTTCCATGACATTCTGTATTATCAGAGATTGGCATGCGATAATGAACTCATGGATTTGGAAGGTTCAGTGTGGTCATTGGCAAGAGCCAGGATGATTGAGCTAAGTAGAGGATGTGCAATAGGAATAGACTGGTAATGCTATCTGTATGAATCATACTATAACAAACAGGCTGAAGAGCATCATAGTAGAAACAACGTGAGGTCCAGGAAGAGGTGAACTATGGCAGCCTACAACAAGAGAGAGGATGAGAACCACCAGGAAACCAGGGTCCTATTCATTAGGCACCAAATGGAAGAACGTGGGGAGGGACTACCTGGATTTTTTCAATAAGAACACCTTTTCATTTTGCTTCATGGTGCCCTAATGGATACAACCCAGGGGGGAGCTGGAACACCTGCTGTGAATGGGTTTCCTACTTTGGCCCTTAGGGGCACTGTAGTTACCCAATTAGCATTGAGAACGTTTATCGTGTCACTAATTGTGATGAGGTGTGAATGACGGAGTCAGGCGCAGGAGGTAAAACACCGAAATCCAGAGTTTATTCAGTGCACATGAATAAAGTGCAGCAAGCGTCAAAACGAAACTAGCACAAGGGAAAAATCCACCTTGGCTACATACAAGGCTACATACAAGGAAAGAGAGCTACTCACTCTCACAAGGAACAATCACTCACAAAGGACAAGGGGGCAGAGGGAACACTTATACACAGACTAATGAGGGAATGAGTACCAGGTGTGTGTGATTGACAAGACAAGACACAACAAATGAAGTGATGATAAATGGAGCGGTAGTGGCTAGTAAGCTGGTGACGACGAACGCCGAAACCTGCCCGAGCAAGGAGGAGGGGCAGCCTCGGCTGAATTCGTGACACTAATAGATATATTTTATAGTATAACATAGGCGAAATTGCCACAGGGGATGTGGGGACATGTCCCCCCTAATATTCAGACCAGGTTGATTCGTCTCCCCCAATAAGTTTGAACACACCTACTCATTCAAGGGTTTTTCTTTATTTTTACTATTTTCTACATTGTAGAATAATATTGAAGACATCAAAACTATGAAGTAACACATATGGAATCATGTAGTAATCAAAAAAGTGTTAAACAAATCAATATATATTTTAGATTTTAGATTCTTCAATGTAGCCACCCTTTGCACACTCTTGGCATTCTCTCAACCAGCTTCATGAGCAATGCTTTTCCAACAGTCTTGAAGGAGTTCCCACATACGCTGAGCACTTGTTGGCTGCTTTTTCTTCACTCTGCGGTCCAACTCATCCCAAACCATCTCAATTGGGTTGAGGTTGGGTGATTGTGGAGGCCAGGTCATCTAATGCAGCACTCCATCACTCTCCTTCTTGGTAAAATAGCATGAGCAATGGACATTAAATTTGTCCTTTGGTCTGATGAGTCCAAATTTGAGATGGGATGGCGTATCGCTGCTGAATGCTCTGGTAGCCATACTGGTTATGTGTGCTTGAATTCTAAATAAATCACTGACAGTGTCATTAGCAAGGCTCCCCTACATCATCACACCTCCTCCTCCATGCTTCACGGTTTGAACCACACATGCGGAGATCATCCGTTCACCTACTCTACGTCTCACAAAAACACGGCGGTTGGAACCAAAAATCTCAAATTTGGACTCATCAGACCAAAGGACAGATTTCCACCGTTCTAATGTCCATTGCTCGTGTTTCTTGGCCCAAGCAAGTCTCTTCTTCTTATTGGTGTCCTTTAGTAGTGGTTTCTTTACAGAAATTCGACCATGACGGCCTGATTCACACAGTCTACTCTGAACAGTTGATGTTGAGATGTGTCTGTTACTTAAACTCTGTGAAGCATTTATTTGGGCTGCAATCTGCAGTTAACTCTAATGAACATATCCTCTGTAGCAGAGGTAATTCTGGGTCTTCCTTTCCTGTGGCGGTCCTCATGAGATCCAGTTTCATCACAGCGCTTAATGGTTTTTGCGACTGCATTTGAAGAAACTTTCAAAGTTCTTGAAAGGTTCCATATTGTCTGACCTTCATGTCTTGAAGTAACGATGGACTGTCGTTTCTCTTTGCTTTTTTTTAGCTGTTCTTGCCATAATATGGACTTGGTCTTTTACCAAATAGAGCTATCTTCTGTATACCACCCCTACCTTGTCACAACACAACTGATTGGCTCAAAAGAAATTCCACAAATTAACTTTTAAGAAGGCACACCTGTTAATTGAAATGCATTCCAGATGAGTACCTCATGAAGCTGGTTGAGAGAATGCCAAGAGTGTGCAAAGCTGTTATCAAGGCAAATGGTGGCTACTTTGAAGAATCTAAAATCTAAAATATATTTTGATTTGTTTAACACTTTTTTGGTTACTACATGATTCCATATGTGTTATTTCATACTTTTGATGTCTTCACTATTATTCTATAATGTAGAAAATAGTTTTAAAAAATAAAGAAAAACCCTTGAATGAGTAGGTGTGTCCAAACTTTTGACTGGTACTGTATATACACACAGTGTACAAAACATTAGGAACACCTACTCTTTTCATGACATATGCTGACCAGGTGAATCCAGGTGAACGCTATGATCCCTCATTGATGTCACCTGTTAAATCCACTTCAATCAGTGTAGATGAAGGGGAGGGGACAGGTTAAATAAGGATTTTTAAGCCATGAGACAATTGAGACATGGATTGTGTATGTGTGCCATTCAGAGAGTGAATGGGCAAGACAAAAGATTTAAGTTCCTTTGAATGGTAGTAGGTGCCATGCGCACCGGTTTGAGTGTGTCAAGAACTGCAATGTTGCTGGGCTTTTCACACTCAAGAGTGGTCCACCACCCAAATTCTGGTCATGCGTGCTGTGACCGACAAAGCTAGTTTGTTAGCTAAGCTAGCCACTTGTAGCTAGCCAGTAATCCTCCAGTATGTGCTGACATCATTTCACAGGATTTGTTTTTGGAAGGAAGCTGTAAAGATCTGAAAGAAATTGAACTTCTGTAGACAAATATCTTATTAATCAATTTTGTTTTGTTTTTAAGCATTAAATGACCTGGTATGATGGTGCATTTATCAGTTATACAGTTTAAAGCCGTTATATTTGTGTTTTTGCCCAAAGTTGACCATTAATTTTACTGCAGTGGACTAAATCAGGGTCACACTGAGTATTTCTTGGTAGTCTTAAACAAATCCACTTCAAAACAAAAGTATACACCTCAGACACATGGTTATGGGCTTAAAAATATTTTTTGAAATGTAGGCCTATTCCATTTTCAGTTTGCATGCCAATATTACACTTTATATACATCACAGAAGACTGAAATATAACAAAACCGTTTGACATAGAAACACCAGATTTTCGGCTGTAAAAAAAAAAGTATGTTTATTAATTATGAAATTATGAAAAATATGAATAACATTCCACCCATGAGGCCTCTAGGACATTTGACTGCAGAAAAGGGCTACAGGAACTGTACAGTGTTTCCAGATTTCTATTAAATATGAAATATAATTAATTACATATGAATTAACCTGTCATTAAAATGGCAATTAAGAATGTTAAAAAGCAGTTTTTCTGTGTTGGAATGGTGTGGGCGTACCCCAACAACAGAATGGTGTGGGCATATACCGGTCATAAAAAATATTCACGCGAGTAGACCGCTGATTGGCCGGCTCTCTATGAGAAAACAGCAAGCATTTTTTGTTTAAATATATATATTTATATATTTTGGGGGGGTTAGTGGCCCTTCCACTTATCCTTCCCCTTATTCTGTGTTTTCAAAATACCTCTCTATATACCCCTCAAAATACCCCTCTATGTACCCCTCAAGGCATATGTCATGTCAAACTGTGTTGAATTGCAGGAAATGTATTTTAAAATGTCAATAAAAACTTCAGTTGGAGGACCCCATCTTCTGTTCGTCCCCCCCAATATCTACACCACAATTTCGCCCTTGTAGTGTAATGATACAGTATTTCAATTTAGCTGTGGATTAAATGTAACACACAGTACAATGGGGTGTTGACTTAAGATCATTTGATTATTTCATGAGGTAGAGTTCAATCATTTAGGACCCAATTCTGTCCCGAGTTAAGCGCACGTAAATGGAACATAATTCAATTTTTATGCACTTTTCTCTCGATGTGTATTCTGACCTTGAACTTAACCATGAGAATAGCGTGCGATTCATCGGCTATTAGTTTTGGGTGGAGATGGAATAAATTAAGGTGTGGCGGAGGTGTGTCTACAGATACTCCATATTCTGACCTTGACTTAATTCCCTCATAATTCCACCACCTTTACGCGTGAGGAAAGCATGAATAAGGTTGCGTGAACCTGCTGGTTCCAAGTGGAAAAAGCATCTACTTAATTTTTCCGATAGAAATAACACCATTCTCCATGCACTGTAATTTACAAATTGATAAGAGCTATTGATAAGAACTAGGTAAATTATTAATTCGTTTGGATAAGGGAATTGTAAATATAAATGGCACTTGTTTTAGATCTATTTTACCTTATAATTGCTGGAGACAAATGTGAAAGCAGTCATATGGCAGCAAACTGAAGCATATCAACATATCAACTTTCCCACGGTAAAGTTTATGTGCCACTATGAAGAATTGTAATTGTACAGCCTTTTAACTTGCATGGGATGGGCACTCTCGAATGTCTTAATTATAGGCTAGCCTGACTTTCTCTGTTTCCTATTTCTATCATGTTAAATATTGGCCACTATCAGTATCGACCATCAACTGCCAATTTACTGTTAGTTCCCTTCAGTTGGTATAGCCTACATTATCATTCCATTTCTTTACATTGTTTTGTTTACCTTCATTTGCCTCCTCTGTAAACACCGTCACGACCGTGTGGTTGTTGCTGAGGATCATTAGTAACAGTTGATAATATAAAAAAAGACATTAAATCGTCATGGAGTGGAGCGCAGACCAAGCCTTAACAGTTTGAACCCGACGCATGGCTCAATACTTGGCTATGTCATCACACAGTTCCATGGTTAGTGCAGGCAATAGATGAGGGTATAGCCTACTATTGTACACTATTCTCCCTAATAAAGTTCTATGTACACTAATCTTTCAACATTACCATGGGTTAAAGAACTGAATGTGGCAATTTTCAAAATGAATCAAAACACAGTATTCTTTCATGCGTAAAGGCTCTCCAAACCTGTTTTTTATGATTCATATAGACTTTCCTAACCCTAAATAATCTACAAGATCTGAGTATTTTTAAATCTACCAATTGTTGCTGAAACGGAGACGAATATGCATATATTTAGATGGCTTTCTTTAATTGATCCCTAATATTCTGAACCCGTTTTCTCAATATATTCTAGTGAGTCTGATGACAAAATTCAAACTAAAAGGTACACTCTATTTAAAGGGATGGCTTAAGATAAACGTAAAAAAAAAAAAAAAAAAAAAAAAAGATTGAATGAAAACTCCAAGAGAAAATCTGTTGGCCAACAAGTAGGAGGGTTTTCAGCGGCTGAAGTACATTTATTCAGTGTGCACAAGGAAACCAAGCCGGCAAAGGCCATTACGCACCTTCATAAGGTAAATCTGAATACCAACTAGTGAGAAGTGCATAGGAAAGGGGTGTGTAGGAAAGGTATGAATTCCTAAGTTGGAATCGGGCCCTTGTTGTTTTATAAAACTCAAATGAATGGCACCAATGTCTTCCGGTATGTGTCAATATTGGACTTTCTATGAGTCTGGATGGCTGAATATTTCACTACGTTAAACAAAACAGACAAAGAAACAGAAACAAAGGCTACCCTTTCAAGCCAAGTAGACTACCTGCACTCAAAGCATTTGGAAACATTAGGCAGAGCAGTCATAGTGAAGGCGTCTGCACCACGCCATGCATTTACAAGTCAACTTTCGCTGCTTTAGAAAACGCTTGGCATTTACAGTACGCTGGCATTTAGACTTATTTATTTATTTCCCCAACGTGCAAAAACATTCAGCGGTAGATGCACATTTGGTTAGTTCTTATAAAGGCATGACATTTCAAAAATGTGAAATAAATTGATATGGTCCAATTAAATTGTAACTGTTACTTGAGAAATCCACAGATTTCAGTCTGTCCCAAATTGCTTTGTGCCTTGCATTCTGTATTTAATTACGTCAGGAAGTGAAGAGTGTTCTGTGATAACAGCAGGCTTCTCTCTATATATGGCTTTGAACAGGGAAATTATGTGAAATTGTGCCTGAGTACCCTAGACGTCTGTAGAAAGCCTTGCTATTGCTGATCGAAAAACACCCACAGAGCTACCTATAGGATGCAGACCCTAGTTCTTATTCCACATAGTGCTATCCACATCATTATATCAATTCCACACCTAACTAATACATACTTACTGGAATAAAGGCCCAAAAACCCAATCAAGTTTTGCAATGACCTAGCTAACTATTGTCGGAGAGAGGACATGTTAGCTATTGTATCCATTCCGCCAACCTTTTACCCTTTTGTCACATGTTTCACAATAGAAAAGAATCTCAGATAAACTGGTTTAGGAAAATTTACACCTGAGTTGATTGCAGCTCATCCGGTGTCCCGAAAGACATGGCACCTATGATTCAGCAACCTTTACAATGCCTTATGTGTGTGTCAAATCTTTTCTATATACTGTAACTTCCTGAATGGTGGATGTATGAAAAGGTCCATTGTCATGGTCCGAGCCTCCAATAGCCTGCAGTACTGTAGTTGCATTGGATGAAAGAAACAAGAGTTTAGTGTGAAATAAAGGAAGAGAGGATATTCTACAAGAAGAGCCTATGAGGGTAAATGTAGAGTTGTCAGTCTGTCTGCTACTGTAATAGGTTGGTATTGCTCTGGGGGGATACTTGGTGTCTATCATCCTGAATGGCTGGAGGAAAAGTAGAAAGGAGACATGAGCATTATATTTGAGTCATTTTACAGTTTTTAGCACTATCTAAAATATCTAAATGATAATCTGCTGCATGGAGATACCCCCATTTTGTTGAGTTTACATTTAAATACTACAAATGGATTCAGCCTGATTTGTCAACAGTTACAACAGTTATTACAGAACATCCTTTATTAACTAATGAAACAATGCATAAACACCTCCAGCACCCACCACATATTTCATAAGTACACTATCTTATTGTTGACAGTAAGATCAGAACTATAGACCGACGTGGTATAGCAGCAGCTCAATATAAAGAATTACAGTTCATTAAACAGTCTATGTAAATCATTATTTTCCTCTCTCTCTGTGTAATTACAAGATCACTGTTTTTCACAAGAAAGTAATATTTAGAAAACACTTTGACAAGTTTTGATTTGCTGCAGGATCAGAATGAATCACTTTTATATGCTTGTGTTTGCTTTGTTTTCTCTTGTTATTGTGATAGTCGTAGAAAGCTGGCCTGGAGACATCGAGGGATTGATAGTTCATTTGTAAAAGGCTTCACCGAGAGGTGTGTCTCTCTGCTTGAGGAGGGTGGGATGGAGGGAGGTGAGGTGTAACGCCGTGGCATGGTGCGTCCTATCCTCACCCTCATCAGGACATGATAGCTTTAACAAATGCCACAGAACCTGTGACGAGGAGGAGGGCTTTTTATTTTGCTTGTGGCTGACAGCAATTTTGCTACAAGACGCTTGCATATTTCTGCTCCAGCTTGCTTTGTTCCTATCAAAACAACACGAGAACTCCTATGTTCCTGGGAGACTTGTATAGAATCAGGAGTGTGCATCAGCTTAGGGAGAAAGGGAGAAAAAATTACAGTCTGAGGTGATGCAAATGATATCCTCAGTGTATCTTCCCGAAGCTCCAACGAGCACGCTGACAGCTGATGCTAGGATTAAACAAAAAGATCAGGAACTTATGACTAAGAGCTCAAAGCAATCATCTCTCATTATTTCAATTACATGGGTAAATGCATGCAATCACAGATCAAATTGCTCCACTGAAGAGGGTCTTTTCAAGCAGAGCATTTCTGTCAGTAAAAAAAAAACAGACAAAAAGTAGAAAATATTTGCATTGATTTCTTTATGAAAATACACCTTTGTTTGATAAAAATGAATCTACTGGCACCTGCAGTCGTAGTGTGATAGCGATAACAAAATAAAGAATAATAAGAGAGCACACTGGCCAGTAAGTCAATACGCAAAGGGGAGTTAGATACTTTAAAGTAATCCTTCTACCCCCCCTTACCCCAATAAAAAAAATGTGTAAAGTGGTTGTCCCACTGGCTATCATAAGGTGAATGCACCAATTTGTAAGTCGCTCTGGATAAGAGCGTCTGCTAAATGACGAAAATGTAAATGTAAATGTAATACTCTCTAGCAGCTTGTCTATGCAACTGGAAGTTTCACAGTGCTGCAGTGCAACATGAACTAAAAGATCAGCAAGTGTCAACCATTTTGTTCAATAATAGTACCTGGCTAGCTTTTACAGGAGAACAGCTCCACTGGCCTACTCAGGGATCTTCATCCTCCTGGGGTCCATCCAAAATGGCACCCTACTCTCTATGTAGTGCACACAGGGTTCTGGTTAAAAGTAGTGCACTAAATAGGGAATAGGGTGCCGTTTGAGTCACAGTATTTCTGTGATGTGATTGATGACTCTGTGACTGGGAGGAAATTGCCTCTTATGAATTATTCATCCAGCAGCTATCTATTTGCTGTTGAAGTATATGACAGGGAAGTTCTGACTGTCTGGGCACAATCTCTCTCAAATCACTTAGCTTAAAAGTAAGAGAATATTTAAAGAAGCCAGGTGATGTGGGACGGCTTGCGGTATCAGGTTACGTCTTTTACAGTTGAAGTCGAAAGTTTACATACACTTAGGTTGGAGTCATTAAAACTTGTTTTTCAACCACTCCACAAATTTCTTGTTAACAAACTATAGTTTTGGCAAGTCGGTTAGGACATCTACCTTGTGCATGACACAAGTAATGTTTCCAACAGTTGTTAACAGACAGATTATTTCACTTTTAATTCACTGTATCACAATTCCAGTGGGTCAGAAGTTTACATACACTAAGTTGACTGTGCCTTTAAACTGCTTGGAAAATTCCAGAAAATGATGTCATGGCTTTAGAAGCTTCTGATAGGCTAATTGACATCATTTGAGTCAATTGGAGGTGTACCTGTGGATGTATTTCAAGGCCTACCTTCAAACTCAGTGCCTCTTTGCTTGACATCATGGGAAAATCAAAAGAAATCAGCCAAGACCTCAGAATTCCACAAGTCTGGTTCATGCTTGGGAGCAATTTCCAAACGCCTGAAGGTACCACGTTCATCTGTACAAACAATAGTACGCAAGTATAAACACCATGGGACCACGCAGCCGTCATACCGCTCAGGAAGGAGACGCATTCTGTATCCTAGAGATGAACATACTTTGGTGCGAAAAGTGCAAATCAATCCCAGAACAATAGCAAAGGACCTTGTGAAGATGCTGGAGGAAACAGGTACAAAAGTATCTATATCCACAGTAAAACGAGTCCTATATCGATATAACCTGAAAGGCCGCTCAGCAAGGAAGAAGCCACTGCTCCAAAACCGCCATGGAATGGCCGGCAGGGTTGTAGCTCAGTTGGTAGAGCATGGCGTTTGCAACGCCAGGGTTGTGGGTTCGATTCCCACGGGGGGCCAGTATGAAACATAAAAATAAAAATAAATGATCATGTATGCACTCACTAACTGTAAGTCGCTCTGGATAAGAGTGTCTGCTAAATGACTAAAATGTAAATGTAAAAATGTGTATGTAAACTTCTGACTCAACTGTATATAGTCTTATCTAATGTGAGGAGGAACAGGGTCAGTCTATTTTCTATTGTGGCAATACACCACAATTCATACAGAATATTGCAGTATGTTAATATGATAAATGCTTTTCAGGACTGTACTACAGCTTGTATGTTTCAAATTGTTTAGAATCTGGTGAGAGAACTGGCTGTTTCAAATACATGCGCAAAGACAATAGCTGAAGAATATACTCTCCAAGTGGTTGAGCCAAGTGGTTCTATGGCCATAGACAAAGGACAGAGATCTGAGATGTCAAAAAAACTTCAAAGACTTTTTGGAGTGTATTTTGTATTGACTTGGTCAATACAAAATAGTAGCGGTCTCGCTGTAACTGAGCCCCACCTTTGTCCCTGTGTCCCTCAGACAGAACTCTCAGTAGCCAGCCTGAGCAGCAAATTCAAGTCCAGGGCTGGGGCTGCATGGGTCTGGGTGTGGCTGCATGGGTCTGGGTGGGGCTGCATGGGGCTGGGTGGGGCTGGGTGGGTGAGGCAGAGGCACCAGAGATAGTGTTGGGGGTAGGGAAGGAGGAGGTGGAGGAGGGGAGCGAAGGAGGGTGAGGGTTAGATCCAGCAACCCAATTGCGCTTCCCTTTGCATGAGCCTTTTCTGTTCAGGCTCCATCGACCTGTCACAGACATCACGGTGATTGACTGGCTTGGCAGATGCGCTGCTATAACAGGTAACCTGATCCACCAGTCCCATCTGGCTCACAGCCTTCCTCAATTCACACCCAGCCGAAGAATAGACATCACCAGGAGCATAGTCTTCTTTGTGCGCGACGGAATCATTTGTCATATATGAGATATACGTGTATAGCCTACATGTAGGTGTGTGTCTGATTGCATATGTGAGGTCGAACACATTGATGGAGAGCTGAATTTGCATAGACAGTTGCGGTGCAACACACCCACACACACACCACACACATACATACACAGACACACACACACACAGACACACACACACACACACACACACAAACACAAACACACACAGATTCATCATCACGGCAGTCTGCTTTACAGCGTGATCTCTTTCTCTCTCTCTAAGGGATGTATGGAACACAGACAAAAAGATGACAGACTTGGGGGTAATCATCAAATTAGCATGTTTGAGAAATGATGATGTCTTTTTTTCTTGTGTAGCAATTGCCATGCATTGAGCCCTCGGTGCATTGCTTAATTTTTCCATGGGAAAGATTGCAATTAGAAAAAGTCTGAGTGAATGCATAAAGGAGTAGCTATGATGGGGTTCTCATCAGACAGATCGAGTGTCTAATTGCGTAAAGCTCGAGAAGGTTGTCTCTTCTGGACTGGTGATGGGGGCTGGTTATGGGGGGTAGTGATGGGGGCTGGTGATGGGGGGTGGTGAAGGGGGCTAGTGATGGGGGGGTAGGGGGCGGTTGCCACAGCCAGCTGGAGGTTCGATTGAAAGAGTACTTTTTGTTGATTCTCCTGCTAGGTGGTCACATCCTGGCACAGCGATGGATGGAGCTAAGAGGAGAGGCAGAGAGCAGGGCTGGTACTGGTACCCTCTTACCCACCCGGCCCGGTAGGCAAACAAACCAGGGGGCTCTGCTCTGGCAAGTGCAGGCAGATCACGTCTCCCCCGCTGCTCTGTGGAAAAACACTGTTCACTAGTAGCTTGCTTCAATAAGGACTTCTTCTTCCCACCAAAATATTTTGTCAAGCTTGTGTACAGGGAGTTCAAGCTTTTGAATCAACACCTCTGAAATCTATCAACAGCCCACAATCGTCCAGGCTTTCTCATGGTAGTGAAGTAGCTAACACTTCCCCCAATCCCCTCGCACCCAGCGCACTGCACTCAAACCCAGTCACAGAGTGTGACCAAGATGCTGGGCTCGGCAGAAGGGTGCACGCTGCCAATGAGTGTAGGGTTCCCAGTTACAAGAGCAAGCAGAGGTAGGAAAAGGAAATATAATGTGAGAACGCTGCACAACAAATGTCAGCTGCCTGGTACGGCAGCGACACAGAAGCAAGGGTGATAGGTGATTTGATGCAGCAGCATAGCGTTGAAACATTTTTAAGTCATGTTTTTCTAAGTATAAAAATATTTCTCAGGCAGTCTACCAAATCTTCCAACACAATGTCCTTGAATGAGTGAGAAAAATGCTTGACATATTGATTAGACATGAATATCTACTGTGGACAAAACATTTTGTCCAAGTAATCAAACTCACAAAAAAATTGAAATATATAGATGTATCATATTGCCAAAAAAAACCGATAGGCTACTTGTTGAGAAAGACTGCACTTCAATCATACCAACCACATCAGTGATTTGTTTATTTATTTGTTTATTATTTGTTTATTTTTACAAATGATTTGCCGCTGGTCTTACACGAAGCTAGAAAGACTATGTCTTCATACTCTATATGCCAGCACCCAAAGCCAATGAGCTCACTGAAATTATAAATAAGGAGTTACAGTCAGTATCAGAATGGGTGATTCATATAAACAGGTCTTAAATACATCTAAAACTAAAAGCATTATATTTGGTTCAAAACATTCTCTTAAACAACAACTCATGGAACGGCGGGGACTGTGAGGGGACACACACACAAGCACACTCTAACACACAGACACACTTTAACACAGACACACACATTATTGTTTTGTTGTATTGTTTGTACATCGTTGTATTTTACATTTGTGTGACTGTCCTTGTCTATCAGTGTTCTGTTACTTGTCATGTTTTGTGTTTTTTGTTGCTTCTGCAAAACCTAATGTGGATCCTAATAAACAAATAAACACCAACCACATCAGTGATAGCAAGCACTCCATCTAAAGGTGAATATAATGCACATCAAAACACAAGGTTGGAACCCCCCAAAGACACCCTTCAATCCTTCTCCCCCACTAACACTAATACATGTCTGGAAAATAAACACCTCCTTTGGCCTGCCTCTTCTCGCCACCCCTGCTTCGCCTCGCCACCCCTGCTTCCTCCTGCTTTCCCCTGCCTCCCTGCCTCCTCTGCTTCCCCTTGTCTCCCCCTGTCTCCCCCGATTCCTCCTGCCTCCCCTGCTTCCACTAACTCCCCTGCTTCCCCCTGCCTCCCCTGCTTCCCCCTGCATCCCCTCGCCTCCCCTGCCTCCCCTGCCTCCCCCTGCTTTCCCTGCCTCCCCTGCTTCCCCCTGCCTCCCCTGCTTCCCCCTGCCTCCCCTGCATCCCCTGCATCCCCTGCTTCCCCCTGCCTCCCCCTGCCTTCCCTCGCTTCCCCCTGCCTCCCCTGCATCCCCTGCCTTCCCCCTGCCTCCCCTGCCTCCCCTGCTTTCCCTGCCTCCCCTGCTTCCCCCTGCCTCCCCTGCATCCCCTGCTTGCCCTTGCATCCCCTGCTTCCCCCTGCCTCCCCTGCATCCCCTGCCTCCCCCTGCCTTCCCTCGCCTCCCCTGCTTCCCCTTGCCTCAACAAAATACACTCTGGAGTCTGTGACTGACATCTGCTTTTGTTGTTGTTTGTGCTGCTCAGAAATGAACGTGTGTGTTTATGTGGGCAGTGTGTGAATGGCAGTATGACTCCAGGAGCTGTGGGACCACAGAGAGAGGATGCTCAGCTCAGTGCTGAGGGCTCACTCTAATAAAGAAGAAGCTATGTCTCCATTACATACTGTAACCCTGTGGAACTGTGGCCCTTAACGCGTGCGTCCCCAACGCCACTTAGCCAAATCACTGGTGCTGAGGAAGTTAGCAGCATATGCTGTTGGGTGCCCGAGGATGGATGGAAGCTGCAGTAGTGTGAAGCTCTGGCATTTAAAAGGGAGGTCTAATTATAAAAACAACATGGCTCTCTGGGTGTAAGAGAAGTGGATCGCTCGCTGGTAATGGAGATGAGGGACATCACTTAGCTTCTTGTTTGAGGTCAGGAATACGGAAATGATGGGAGAGGAAATGTGTGGCTGGCTGCATGGGCTGCGTTGTTGTAGACTTGAATAATACTATGACATTTCTCGCCTCTCCCTCTGATATGTATGGTACCAAACACAAACACAAACCAAACACAACACAACAGCAAACACAAACCAAACACAAACCAAACACATCAACAAACACAAACCAAACACAATAACAAACACAAACCAAACACAAACCAAACACAACAACAAACACAAACCAAACACAAACCAAACACAACAACAAACACAACAACAAACACAAACCAAACACAAACCAAACACAACAACAAACACAAACCAAACACAAACCAGAAACAACAACAAACACAAACCATACACAACAATAAACACAAACCAAACACAACAACAAACACAAACCAAACACAAACCAAACACAACAACAAACACAAACCAAACACAAATCAACCACAAACCAAACACAACAACAAATACAACAACAAACACAAACCAAACACAACAACAAACACAAACCAAACACAAATCAACCACAAACCAAACACAACAACAAACACAACAACAAACACAAAACAAACACAACAACAAACACAACAACAAACACAAACCAAACACAACAACAAACACAACAACAAACACAAACCAAACACAAACCAAATACAACAACAAACACAATAGGACAAAATTGTATAATGTGTGCTGCTTTTATTATGGCTAGAAAACCTTCTTGTACTAAACATAATGGAAAGGCTGGGGTTAGTATGACTGCCCATGCATGCACTGTATATATATTTAAATTATACTGTAGAGTTGAAAGATACACACACCGTTGGTTTATTTATTGCACATAATTAAAAAGGTATCTCTATTCTACTTATGTAATTACACCAATATTCCAATATACTGTATATTCAACCAATAATATATTTACAAAAGCACCCTCCTAACCTAAAGGGCCTCTATATTCTGATATGTTTTCACACATGCAACTTCCTCACCCAACCAATCGACTGGAGCTATCCACACAATCTCACCTTGGAGACCTGAAATTCCACCAGTCCACTTACCAGGACTGGCAGATTGATACAAAGCCTGTTCGGTGCTGCCTGTCCCACTATGTCATCACTCATGATGACAGTTCTTAAGATAGTGAAGAAAAATTAATTTAGGCTAAAGAAATAAAGTAACTACAATAGTAGAATTAGGTCAACCACGTGGGAATTTGAATATAAACTAGACTAGAGGATATTGACAGTTGGGCTCGGGCTTCCTCTGTAAAACAAAATGCTCATTTTGAAACTAAATTGAATGTAAATATCATAAAACCGCAACCTCTAATAGGAGCTAGCCTAGCACAGTAGTGTTTTCATTTAGTTTCCCAGTTGCAAGCAGACTAGTCTAGTCACATGTACCCTATGGCAACAGGAAGTGATCCAAGACTGAATGTCTGCCACGGTGTGAAAAGGTAGACACTTAGGCCTTATTGTAAACAGTCATAATTTATTTACAAAGACATCTCTTAAACATGAAAGAGGCAAATGTTTATATATATATATATATATATATATATATTATTTTTTATTTTTTATTTTTTATTTTTTTTCGGGGGGAATGGATCAGCTTAATATTGCAGATAGATTGTATCTTCTATCAATGTAATTGTCTGCATCACTTCCAATCCCCCATGTTTATTTTTATATTTTTATATATATACTCCCCTTTATTACTTTTCAACCCCACCATCCTTTCCCTACTTGGAGTAAATTAGTGAACAACAATGCCCAGGCCTCTACTTGCGGTCTATACTCACTATCTACACCTTATGGACAGAGTTCATTTTACAATAATTCTATTATATATATTTATTTTTATTTTTTGCTCCTGAACTTCTTCTACTCTCAACCTCTCCGATCATTTTCATGGTGTCCATCCGGTTTGCTTCTATATGCCATATCTTTCTAACTGTGCTCCTTCCCAAAAGCTCCCAACATACAACCTATATACTTATTATGGACACAGTATGCTTACATTATTAGCCATCTTTGTTATTATTTGTTGTTATTTGTTATTAGTCCCATCCTTCAACTCTATTCAATACCTCCCATCTATCTCCTAACACCAAATGTTTTGAATACCAGTCCTTAGTCCTCCTCGGCCCAGGCCAAATGTTTCTCTTCAACCTTGCAAGAGTCAGGCAGGCGCACACAAACACAGAGGTGTCACTCATCACTTTTATTTAATATCGGATGAGAAATGGTAGCGCTGACACGGTCGCCTGTAAGGACCAATCACTCTCCATGAATACGTACACATTTTAGAGGAACCCAAGCTACTGAAGGCTGCCAAAGAAACACAGGCTAGAGGAGAGAGAGAGAGAGAGAGAGAGAGAGAGAGAGAGAGAGAGAGAGAGAGAGAGAGAGAGAGAGAGAGAGAGAGAGAGAGAGAGAGAGAGAGCAGCTTGCAAAAACCGGTTTAAGAGGCAGATGTCACTTACTAAGAGGCCTTCATCCATCCCTTGAGGGGCCAGGAGAAATCTTTCAGTTGAAGGAATTGAAATATTTTGGTCACTGAAGACTGTGGCTGGTGCAGGCTTGAGGCTGGTGTTTGTCTATGTATGTTTACAACAACTGTCATTAAAGGCACAAGAAACAAGAGGAGGTAATGTAACAGGATCCCTCCCGTTTGTTGAATATTTAATGTCAGGCTGAAGGGAAGAAAGGTACACATACTCTTCCTTCCCCATCACTTGGCTCTCTTGCCCTCCTCTAAGTGTCTCCAGGGATGGATGGGTTTCCTTGCTGGTCACCATGAGTACCCATTTACTATCTGATCTCTGCCCACTGCCTTCCTGTCTCCTGAATCCAAATTTGCTTCATTTTAGTCACCTCAAAGCAGACTTGTGTGCATATATTTTCAGGGGAAATTAGATTGTCTATATGGATTTTTAAATCCGTTTTCAGATCAGGTTTTAGAAATATGTAAACTGTTGTGTTATTTTATCAGGCCCGGCAGTGGAACACATTCCTCAGATGGTGAGCATCCAATATGGAGGAGTGATCTTTAAGCAAGACAACTCAGACATAAATGGATTAAAGAAACCATAATGGGAAAACAAGTGCCAATTTCAAGTGCGATTGGATGAAATTTAAGACTAGGAAAGTTGCATTATACATTTTTGATCAAATTGAGGATATTTTCACACTCAGTGATGTCTGAAACATGAACCTATATTTTCTGTCTTTGGTTTCCTTTCTTGAAGCACCCTTAATGTGCCAAAAATGTAACACTTAAGCTCAGGTTACTGTTGTTGGTTTGTAAGTTAATGTCTAAAAAGTTCTGATTTGATTTGAATCGACTAATGTGCATTAAAACCACCGTTCTTTAATCAAAATCTTATATGATCTAAAAGTGAAGGTAACAAAACCTTCCCATTCTTTCAACATCCTGCTCATTTTGGCCAATCTAATTCAGTTGTGGACTGAAGGCATACTGGCTTCTATTACAGCAGTAGAGAGTTACAGTACTTTGCAAGATGGACACAATAGCTTATACACCTCTCTGTCAATGTGTTATTATTGAACATTGCTGCACAGACAGTGTGGTCTATTAGATGGACTTGTACAAAAACGTAAAAGTTGAACACACTCAACTTCCCTGATTCATCTACAAAATTGAGCAGTTGATGGTAACTTGTGGACACAATGACACAGAATGATTTATATTTATAATTATATAAGGTCATGGAAATGTTAATTTGAAATATCCTCAGCTAAGTATACTGTATCGATAAACGTGAGCAGAGTGGTTTCAACATTCTTAGTACTTAGATGTTCAGTAAAGATATGAAATAACCTATTGTATAGCTACTGTTAGACGTGTACCACTAACACATGAAAGGAGAATGGAATTCCTTCCCTCTTTCATATTTGTTGATGCTTTATTGTACATGTATGAAAGTGGGAGATGAGAAGGAAAGAGAGATAAGTCAATTAAAAGTCAGAGCCATTTGTTTGCGCATCACCCTAGTTCTAATGTTATTGTTTTTGTCATCAGAAATAGACAGTAACTGTTAAGTGAGGAAACATCTTGAACAGATGCTGGCTTTTTCCGTGACAGAATACTGAGAAAAAAACGTATTGATAAAGAGACAAACAAATAAGATGCTAGACAAAGTAGCACTGTCTATAATGACAAACACTATCATTACTTTTTAATAATAAAATAACTGATAAAATACAAAATAACACATTTATTTCTGAATATATTCCATAATATTGACAAAAAAATCAACGGTGAGACACTATTTTGCATGTTGAGGTAATTGAATTGTGCACACAACTGAGCACCAATATAGTGCCGTCTGGTTAAAGGAAGAATCGATACTTAAAAATAGACTTTCCTCAAACAATCAATCACGACGCATCCCAACAGCACTTAATTTTAATAATTTGACTGCCCTTGTCTTGCTCTGAAGTCAATGTTTTGGTCTTGGGGCTTGGATGGCAATATAAGTGTGTTTTCTCTCTGACAGATGTGATGGGGAGTGTATCATATTTGGAACACTTTGTACACTAAGCACAAATTCCCAATGCAGAGTTCTAAATGAACACAGGGCCTACAACTGCCACAGCAAAACACTTAAACTGACACACAGGAACCCAGAGAAATTACTTAACGGATCGGTTACATCTAAAACGATAGAATCAATAACAATATTTTCCCTTGTACCATATCTCACTGATAAGCTAAATCCGTCCTCTTAAAAGCCTTACATTAAAAGTTAATAGCGAGCAGTTTGCTTGCCGAGATGTGCAATATCTGGACAGCTGTCTTCTAGCGTGTTTCAAACTTGTTTTCTTGGCCGTTTCAGTGTCATCTACTAATTGCCCTTTCTTTAGGACACATGATCCTATTGAATTGAATCATAGGAGTATAAAACAGGAAAAGGCTTTCTGGAGGTCAGATGAAAACAACACGTCAGTTCTAAAGCACTTTCTTCTGCCTCTCAACATTTGTCTGTGCCATCCCCAAGTGGCTTGGTTAAGCATCTGATTTCAACCCATCAAGGGCTACTTGGTCATTGGTGGGGTAAATTAGCTAGTGTGAATCCATGCTGAGTGGATTTATTCTTCTTCATATGCCCAGTTGCTTCTTTGTCTTGCTCACTTGAGAACGTTTCTGCAGTTTTACATTATAATTTATCACAATGGGGCAATAATTCATCATTCATTTTATACATGTACAGCACCAAATAGATAAACACAATGAATGCATCTCAAGACAACAGTCGGTCCCACTTTAAATGAGGTCAAATTTATAAAGGCTTTATATAGCATACATAAAGGTTTTATGAGCACTACATAATGGTTCACAAATCATCTATAAGCGTATGTCATACTCTATATATGGTGTATAAAGAGTGACATAACAATTCCCACTGTAGGGTGAACTGCCAAATGTGACATAACACACTATGTATGTTTATACACCATTTATAGAGCATGACATACGCTTATAGATTATTTGTAAAGAATTTATGTAGTGCTTGTGAAACCTTTCTGTATGCTATATAAAACCGTTGTAAGTTGTACTTTGTTTAAAGTGGGACCCAACAGTCTAACAACAGGGGAAAGAATGACATTTCAGGCTTTCATTTTTATTTTGAATTCAACAATTAATTAATAAAAGTCTTTATTTTTTTTTTATAACTGGAGAAAACATTGACTGCAATCTTTCCAATCACTGTTTTCATGAAATACAATGAGAGTCTGTCAGACTCATAGGACCAGCTCTGGATAGAAAACCCCATAGACATCCATTGGTTCACACAGTCAGCCCAATCAGTAAGTGTATTTGCTTGAAAAGCAAAACCTAAAGAGAGGCTGGATTTACCATCTCCTTCAGGCCCAGGCCAATGAGGCCATGGAAGCCCCTGATTTCACAAGTGCAACCCGAGCAATCACTGTAGTTCTTCTGATCCTGATTGCCTGGCCTAGCCGCCTGCATCTCCATCGCTGAGCGAGGATGCAAAGAGCCAAAGACTTTCTTTCACTGAGAACTTGCTCTGATTACCGATTAGGAGAGGCATACAGCAAGCCCTCATCAGCTAGCTAACATGTCTGTAGTCAGAACAGAACCCTGCACTCATAATGTAGGCTAGTATTAATTAAAGACGGCTGTTCAGACAGATCAATACATCCAATCTCTGCCTGCACTGCCAGTTCGATGTCTCTGGGTCTTTGAGGGTAAGAATAGCTGACGCAGTAGACATACTATAGTGGCTTGTGGTTAAACATCCTTTGCTGGGCATTTTAATGTGTGTATCTGAGCCAATACGGATAGCTACATCTGCAAGAAAAGCCTGTGGGAAATGTATTTTGCCCAGTGGAACAGCGTCTATCAGAATGTTCACAATATGAATTATTTAACATGCTATGTGATCAGTGTTTATGACCTCTCACAGTGATCCACTGTAATTTCAGCTTGATACATTATCAATAACGAATAAAGCCTTCCTGTTGATATGTTATTATTAATACTGTACATTAAAATAAGAAAAATGGCTGAATCTGTTGGCTAGAAGAAGGGCCAAATTGAAAAACATCTTATGGAAAATGCTTATTTGCTCTTTTGACATACACTCACTAAACAGTTCAGTTTAGGTACACATATAGAAAGAGGTCTATTATCCAAGCATCCTCTCCTGCTCATATTTGGAGCACTGTGCTTCCTGTTGTCAGTCTCCTTTCCTCCTGCCCTGAAGCATCTTGTCCCTATCAGCTTCCTGACACCCCAGCCTAATCAAATTATCTCCTCTACAGCTACTGTGATTTCCCCTTTTAGTGGACCATATCCATACTCCTTAGAGGACCATATCCATACTCCTTAGAGGACCATATCCATACTCCTTAGAGGACCATATCCATACTCCTTAGAGGACCATATCCATACTCCTTAGAGGACCATATCCATACTCCTTAGAGGACCATATCCATACTCCTTAGAGGACCATATCCATACTCCTTAGAGGACCATATCCATACTCCTTAGAGGACCATATCCATACTCCTTAGTGGACCATATCCATACTCCTTAGAGGACCATATCCATACTCCTTAGTGGACCATATCCATACTCCTTAGAGGACCATATCCATACTCCTTAGAGGACCATATCCATACTCCTTAGAGGACCATATCCATACTCCTTAATGGACCATATCCATACTCCATAATGGACCATATCCATACTCCTTAGTGGACCATATCCATACTCCTTAGAGGACCATATCCATACTCCTTAATGGACCATATCCATACTCCATAATGGACCATATCCATACTCCTTAGAGGACCATATCCATACTCCTTAGAGGACCATATCCATACTCCTTAATGGACCATATCCATACTACTTAATGGACCATATCCATACTCCTTAGTAGACCATATCCATACTCCTTAGAGGACCATATCCATACTCCTTAATGGACCATATCCATACTCCTTAGAGGACCATATCCATACTGCTTAGAGGACCATATCCATACTCCTTAGAGGACCATATCAATACTCCTTAGAGGACCATATCCATACTCCTTAGTGGGCCATATCCATACTCCTTAGTGAACCATATCCATACTCCTTAGAGGACCATATCCATACTCCTTAGAGGACCACATCCATACTCCTTAGAGGACCACATCCATACTCCTTAGTGGACCATATCCATACTCCTTAGAGGACCATATCCATACTCCTTAGAGGACCACATCCATACTCCTTAGAGGACCACATCCATACTCCTTAGTGGACCATATCCATACTCCTTAGAGGACCATATCCATACTCCTTAGTGGACCATGTCCATACTCCTTAGAGGACCATATCCATACTCCTTAGAGGACCATATCCATACTCCTTAGAGGACCACATCCATACTCCTTAGAGGACCACATCCATACTCCTTAGTGGACCATATCCATACTCCTTAGAGGACCATATCCATACTCCTTAGAGGACCACATCCATACTCCTTAGAGGACCACATCCATACTCCTTAGTGGACCATATCCATACTCCTTAGAGGACCATATCCATACTCCTTAGTGGACCATGTCCATACTCCTTAGAGGACCATATCCATACTCCTTAGAGGACCATATCCATACTCCTTAGAGGACCATATCCATACTCCTTAGTGGGCCATCCAGGTATCCATATTACTTGATTACCATGGTCTTTGTTTGTCCCTGACAGCTGTTCCTATATCTACATTGTGGTCCTTTACGAGGTTATCTCTCTGTATCTAGTGTTTATCTGTTAAGTTTGGTTGAGTGTATAACGTTTCCCCAGCCATGAATTCCTCTCAGTGCAAATCTCAATGGAACATGGTGAGGTACAAATAGGCCAAATTGGTCCTAATAATGTATCTCTATTTAGACTCTCCCTCTCTCTCCAGTCGTAGTGGGGCTGGAGTGGGTATGATGGATCACTCTCTCTACCTGTCTACTCTTGACTGCCCCTCCAGCTCCAGCCAGGTATGAAGATCTTATCAGGCCTCAGTCCCATCGTCCAAGGGCCCCCTGAGAGGATATGTGTCAGTGTATCAGTATGCAGCAGAGAACAAAAAAGACTGTTCCAGAGCTTTTCAGAACTACATTTCTTAAAATCTCTGAAGGAGACAATTATTTTATAACAAGATTGACAATGCACTATTGTTGATTCCTTAATGTATATACAGTATGTTGTAGATATCTTTGAAGATTAATCATCAATATAAGGCATGTCTATAACTACTTCAATGTTGCCGAAAATCGTTTATTTGTAATGGGTATACTTTGCAATTAATTGGACATTCTAACATTGCTTGTGTAAGCATTTCTATGGATGAGTGATTCTGCTCGTCCATAGCTATAGGCCAAACTCACTCAAACTCTCATCACAGTGGTCCTCCCAAAACCCCTGCTGCATAGTTGAACCCACCTGCTATAACCCCAACAGGAACTTATCAATTAATCTCTCTCAGCCCTGCTCAAGTAGGGGTAATCCTCCCATTGAACTGTCTGAACTCTCCAACCGCTACACAAAAGGATAGGAGAAAGACTTGTTGGAATTGTCTGGTTTTGGTGGAGGATATTCAAGAGGCTTAGGGCCAAGCACTTTGTAGCTGCTGTTTGTCTCTCCACATAGCCAATAATCCTGACATTTGTCAGGCCATTAGTGCCTGATGACCATATTCAGATGCTTCAAGTGCTTGCCTTTTGCCCTCCCATCAATTGCACTTGAGATGGGACTTTCACAAAGTTTCTGATGATTAAGTTGTGGAGGGGTTCTCCTCTCAGCTGGTCCTGCCTCCTGTCATCAAGGTGTAACCTAAGCTACACTATAGCTCAGTACAACCCAGCTAGCTACAAGAAGCAAGGCGTCCCAATGTTAGCCATCTTAACCTCTCATAATGAGCACAAACAGAAATTATCACATTTCCTGCAGGAGCTCTCAGGAGGGTTTTGATTTCAACAACCAACAATAATGTTGAATCCTCCTCCTCCTCCTCTGGAGGAGTCACTAGCTGCGTTCTATGGTAACCTGTTGGCTGTCAGCAATTAACTGAGAGTTTAACACTCTTTTGTCTGGTGGCAAATTAGTGTTCACAGTGATATCAATTGACAAATGTCTCTGTCTTGGTGTGTGTGTGATTCTAATAGTAAATGAATGATAGAAATGAATGAAGAAGCCCCTTGGTTCTCCAGCTGTGTTTTTTAGGATATGTTCCAATACATGAACCTATCCAAAGCTTTTTTACTGTTAAAGCTGAGAGGCAATAAAGTAATTAAAACACCAGGGGTTAAAATATTCAATATAATTTTCCAAAATGTGTTTAATTAAAATTAATCATCAGCTGCATTATATTGCTACATGTGGTGAAAAGTGCTACACTGGTTCCCTCTCTAGTCAAGATCTTGCCAAAGAAGACAGATTGCTGCAATCTCTCACTTCAACCACAGAATGGGAAATTAATTCATTCAAATGCTGTACATCAAAATAGATTTCATAATATCTCCAAAGCAAAACCATTTTACTTGAACCAGCACCCTCATCAACGATTTTTTTAAGTATTTAAGCTTTCTATGGTAAATTACATTCATCATCAAAGTCTCCAAATGAGGGATTTTAAGTCTGCTTGTATAATGTAAGCATTCTTGATAGGGTCTGAAACACTGATACCATTTTCACGTCCTGTTTCAACGTTTTAGTCTTCTAGTCAATATTTCTCATGGTATTGCTGTGAAATGGGGCTGTGTGGCCTGGACTAGACCGTTGGTCCATAACAGACCCCCCCCTCTCTCTCTCTCGGACACCAGACTGATTAACAACACTTCATTAAAAGAGAATTCTCTGCTTTCTCCACCTCTGCCGCTGACCTCATGGGATCAACCTTTTAAAGTAGCTTCCTATCTGGAGAGTCGATCCATTGTTGAGGCCTGTAGTGTCCTGTGGTGTCCCAGACCCTGCCCTGTCCCCTTCCCCCCTGCCCTTGTACCTTACCACCTGACCCTGTCCCCTGGCCCTGTCCCCTGACCTGTCCCCTGGCCCTGTCCCCTGACCTGTCCCCTGACCTGTCCACATCTAATTACACCCTTTGTTTCTATCCCTAAATAACCCTTCTGCTCCTCTGCTGACCAATCAACAACAACAACAACAATAACCACAAAAACAACAACAATTAACACATTCACATATTATATTAATTATCATTTATTTGCAAATATGTTTGGACACTTGACATGATAGTATATTTGTGGCCATACAGTATATTGGCCAGGGGAGCATTGCAAAATGACCTTTCTTTATACCTTCGTATCTAGAACATCCGTCTGAAACTAGCCAACTAGCTACTTGCTTTTAGCCACCGTTAGCGGTCTTCACCATTGTCCTTAGCCTGCACTACCTACCAGCCAGCTCTAGCCTGGACAACTATCGGCCAGTCTGCACATCGCGCTATCGAGCCATAGCATATCGGATTTTCTGCAGGAATCACTGAATCACTGGACCTTAACACCGGATCATTGCAACTAGCTAGCTGCAACTGAATGGCTGTTGTTGTTGGCTAATCACCACTGTCCATTAGCAAGCCCCAGTTAGCCTTGAGCTAGCCTCGAGCCAGGCCCATCTCCCGGCTATCTACCTCTCTGTCAACCGGATGGGACCCCCTAGTGTTGACACGGACCCCCGCAGATCCATCACGACTGGTTTGCCGACGTAATCGTCTGATGTGGTTTCAACAGGCTTCCCGTTGCGACGACCACGAAGATCCATCTGCTAGTCCCGTCCTGGACTCACCTATTGCTGTTCACTGGACCTTATGATCACTCAGCTACACAGCTGATGCCTGCTGGACTGTTCCTTTATACATCCCTCCATCCTGTTTATCTGTTTAGCCTCAGCTCAAACTTTCGTCGCCATTACCAGCTGTTGTCTTAGCTCTCTCAAATAACACCTGTGATTGCTTTATGCCTCTCTCCCATGTCAATATGCCTTGCCTATTGCTGTTTCGGTTAGTTATTACTGTACTATTTCACTGTAGAGCCCCCAGTGCCGCTCAACCTGCCTCAGATAGCTCCTTTGTCCCACCCCCCACACACACGGAGACCGGCTCAATCGGTGCCTCCAGTGATGCTATCTCTTTCATCATTACCCAACGCTTAGGTTTACCTCCACTGTACTCATATCCTTCCATATCCTTGTCTGTACATAATGCCCTGAATCTATTCTACAACGCCCGGAAATCTGCCCCTTTTATTCTCTGTACCCAACGCACTAGAAGACCAGTTCTTAAAGCCTTTAGCCATATCCTTATTCTATTCCTCCTCTGTTCCTCTGGTGATGTAGAGGTTAAACCAGGCCCTGTAGCCCCCAGTGTCACTCCTATTCCCCAGGCGCTATCATTTGTTGACTTCTGTAACCGCAAAAGCCTTGGTTTCTTGCATGTTAACATCAGAAGCCTTCTCCCTAAGTTTGAGTTATTCACTGCGTTAGCACACTCCACCAACCCTGATGTTCTAGCAGTGTCTGAAACCTGGCTTAGGAAGGCCACCAAAGATTCAGAAATGTCCATTCCCAACTACAACATTTTCCATCTAGATAGAACTGCCAAAGGGGGTGGAGTTACAATCTACTGTAGAGATAGCCTCCAGAGCTCTATCATACTAACAGTTTGAGCTTCTACTTCTAAAAATCCACCTTTCCAGAAATAAGTCTCTCACTGTTGCTGCTTGCTACAGACCCCCCTTAGCCCCCAGCTGTGCCCTGGACACCATATGTGTATTGATTGCTTGGTGACCTAAACTGGGATATGCTTAACACCCCGGCCATCCTACAGTCTAAACTAGATGCCCTCAATCTCACACAAATTATCAAGGAACCTACCAGGTACCACCCTAAATCCGTTAACATGGGCACCCTCATAGATATCATCCTGACTAATTTACCCTCTAAATACACCTCTGCTGTCTTCAACCAGGATCTCAGCGATCACTGCCTCATTGCCTGCATCCGTAATGGGTCTGCGGTCAAACGACCACCCCTCATCACTGTCAAACTCTCCCTAAAACACTTCAGCCGGCAGGCCTTTCTAATTGACTTGGCCCGGGTATCATGGATGGATATTGACCTCATTCCGTCAGTAGAGGATGCCTGGTTGTTCTTTAAAAGTGCTTTCCTCTCCTTCTTAAATAAGCAGCCCCCATTCAAAAAATTCAGATCTAAGAACAGATATAACCCCTGGTTCACCCCAGACTTGACTGCCCTTGACCAGCACAAAAACATCCTGTGGTGTACTGCATTAGCATCAAACAGCCCCCGCGATATGCAACTTTTCAGGGAAGTCAGGAACCAATATACACAATCAGTTAGGAAAGCAAAGGCTAGCTTTTTCAAACAGAAATTTGCATCCTGTAGCACTAACTCCCAAAAGTTTTGGGACACTGTAAAGTCCATGGAGAATAAGAGCACCTCCTCCCAGCTGCCCACTGCACTGAGGCTAGGAAACACTGTCCTACTGATAAATCTACGATAATCGAAAATTTCAACAAGCATTTTGCTATTGCTGGCCATGCTTTCCACCTGGCTACCCCTACCCCGGCCACCAGCTCTGCACCCTCCACTGCAAATTGCCCATGCCACCCCCCGCTTCTCCTACACCCAAATTCAGATAGCTGATGTTCTGAAAGAGCTGCAAAATTTGGACCCCTACAAATCAGCTGGGCTAGACAATCTGGACCCTTTCTTTCTAAAATTAGCCGCCGAAATTGTCACAACCCCTATTACCAGCCTGTTCAACCTCTCTTTCGTATCATCTGAGATCCCCAGAGATTGGAAAGCTGCCGCGGTCATCCCCCTCTTCAAAGGGGGTGACACTCTAGATCCAAACTGTTACAGACCTACAGTGGGGAAAAAAAGTATTTAGTCAGCCACCAATTGTGCAAGTTCTCCCACTTAAAAAGATGAGAGAGGCCTGTAATTTTCATCATAGGTACACGTCAACTATGACAGACAAATTGAGAAAAACAAATCCAGAAAATCACATTGTAGGATTTTTAATGAATTTATTTGCAAATTATGGTGGAAAATAAGTATTTGGTCACCTACAAACAAGCAATATTTCTGGCTCTCACAGACCTGTAACTTCTTCTTTAAGAGGCTCCTCTCTCCTCCACTCGTTACCTGTATTAATGGCACCTGTTTGAACTTGTTATCAGTATAAAAGACACCTGTCCACAACCTCAAACAGTCACACTCCAAACTCCACTATGGCCAAGACCAAAGAGCTGTCAAAGGACACCAGAAACAAAATTGTAGACCTGCACCAGGCTGGGAAGACTGAATCTGCCATAGGTAAGCAGCTAAGCAGCTTGGTTTGAAGAAATCAACTGTGGGAGCAATTATTAGGAAATGGAAGACATACAAGACCACTGATAATCTCCCTCGATCTGGGGCTCCACGCAAGATCTCACCCCGTGGGGTCAAAATGATCACAAGAACGGTGAGCAAAAATCCCATAACCACACGGGGGGACCTAGTGAATGACCTGCAGAGAGCTGGGACCAAAGTAACAAAGCCTACCATCAGTAACACACTACGCCGCCAGGGACTCAAATCCTGCAGTGCCAGACGTGTCCCCCTGCTTAAGCCAGTACATGTCCAGGCCCGTCTGAAGTTTTCTAGAGTGCATTTGGATGATCCAGAAGAGGATTGGGAGAATGTCATATGGTCAGATGAAACCAAAATATAACTTTTTGGTAAAAACTCAACTCGTCGTGTTTGGAGGACAAAGAATGCTGAGTTGCATCCAAAGAACACCATACCTACTGCGAAGCATGGGGGTGGAAACATCATGCTTTGGGGCTGTTTTTTCTGCAAAGGGACCAGGACGACTGATCCGTGTAAAGGAAAGAATGAATGTATCGTGAGATTTTGAGTGAAAACCTCCTTCCATCAGCAAGGGCATTGAAGATGAAACGTGGCTGGGTCTTTCAGCATGACAATGATCCCAAACACACCGCCCGGCAACGAAGGAGTGGCTTCGTAAGAAGCATTTCAAGGTCCTGGAGTGGCCTAGCCAGTCTCCAGATCTCAACCCCATAGAAAATCTTTGGAGGGAGTTGAAAGTCCGTGTTGCCCAGTGACAGCCCCAAAACATCACTGCTCTAGAGGAGATCTTCATGGAGGAATGGGCCAAAATACCAGCAACAGTGTGTGAAAACCTTGTGAAGACTTACAGAAAACGTTTGACCTGTGTCATTGCCAACAAAGGGTATATAACAAATATTGAGAAACTTTTGTTATTGACCAAATACTTATTTTCCACCATAATTTGCAAATAAATTCATAAAAAATCCTACAATGTGATTTTCTGGATTTTTTTTCTCATTTTGTCTGTCATAGTTGACGTGTACCTATGATGAAAATTACAGGCCTCTCTCATCTTTTTAAGTGGGAGAACTTGCACAATTGGTGGCTGACTAAATACTTTTTTCCCCCACTGTATATCCATCCTGCCCTGCCTTTCGAAAATATTTGAAAGCCAAGTTAACAAACAGATCACCGACCATTTCGAATCCCACCGTACCTTCTCCGCTATGCAATCTGGTTTCCGAGCTGGTCATGGGTCACCTCAGCCATGCTCAAGGTCCGCGACCGGGAGACCCATGGGGCGGCGCACAATTGGCCCAGCGTCGTCCAGGGTAGGGGAGGGAATGGCCGGCAGGGATGTAGCTCAATTGGTAGAGCATGGCGTTTGCAACGCCAAGGTTGTGGGTTTGTTTACCACGGGGGGTATAAAAAAATAATGTATGCACTCACTAACTGTAAGTCGCTCTGGATAAGAGCGTCTGCTAAATGACTAAAATGTAAAAATGTAAATGTATAACCGCGATCGATAAAAGACAGTACTGTGCAGCCGTCTTCATCGACCTGGCCAAGGCTTTTGATTCCGTCAATCACCGCATTCTTATTGGCAGACTAAATAGCCTTGGTTTTTCAAATGACTGCCTCGCCTGGTTCACCAACTACTTCTCAGATAGAGTTCAATGTGTCAAATCGGAGTGCCTGTTGTCTGGACCTCTGGCAGTCTCTATGAGGGTGCCACGGGGTTCAATTCTCGGGCCGACTCTATTCTCTGTGTATATCAATGATGTCGCTCTTGCTGCTGGTGACTCTCAGATCCACCTCTACGCAGACGACACCATTTTGTATACATCTGGCCCTTCATTGGACACTGTGTTAACAAACCTCCAAACGAGCTTCAATGCCATACAGCACTCCTTCCGTAGCCTCCAACTGCTCTTAAACGCTTGTGAAACTAAATGCATGCTCTTCAATCGAACGCTGCTTGCACCCACCCGCCCGACTAGAATCACAACTCTCGGCGGGTCTGACTTAGAATATGTGGACAACTATAAATACCTAGGTGTCTGGTTAGACCATAAACTCTCCTTCCAGACTCACATTAAGCATCTCCAATCCAAAGTTAAATCTAGAATCGGCTTCCTATTTCGCAACAAAGCCTCCTTCACTCATGCTGCTAAACATGCCCTCGTAAAACTGACTATCCTACCGATCCTTGACTTCGGCGATGTCATTTACAAAATAGCCTCCAACACTCTACTCAGCAAATTGGATGTAGTCTATCACAGTGCCATCCGTTTTGTCACCAAAGCCCCATATACTACCCACCATTGTGACCTGTACACTCTCGTTGGCTGGCCCTCACTACATATTCGTCGCCAAACCCACTGGCTCAAGGTCATCTATAAATCACTGCTAGGCAAATCCCCGCCTTATCTTAGCTCATTGGTCACCATAGCAACACCCACCCGTAGTATGCGCTCCAGCAGGTATATCTCACTGGTCATCCCCAAAGCCAACACCTCCTTTGGCTGCCATTCCTTCCAGTTCTCTGCTGCCAATAACTGAAATGATCTGCAAAAATCTCTGAAGCTGGAGACTCTTATCTCCCTCACTAACTTTAAGCATCATTTGTCAGAGCAGCTTACCGATCACTGCACCTGTACACAGCCCATCTGTAATTAGCCCACCCAACTACCTCATCCCCATATTGTTATTTATTTTGCTAATTTGCACTCCAGTATCTCTATTTGCACATCATCTTCTGCACATCTATCATTCCAGTGTTAATACTAAATTGTAATTATTTTGCACTATTGCCTATTTATTGCCTTACCTCCATAACTTACTATATTTGCACACACTGTATATAGATTTTCTATTGTGTTATTGACTGTACGTTTAGTTTATCCCATGTGTAACTCTGTGTTGTTGTTGTTATTGCACTGCTTTGCTTTATCTTGGCCAGGTCGCAGTTGTAAATGAGACCTTGTTCTCAACTGGCTTTCCTGGTTAAATAAAGGTTAAATAAAAAATATAAAAAATAAAATGTATTCAATTGAGGAGATTCATGATTTATTTTTTATTAGGATTCCCATAAGCTGACGCCAATGGCGACAGCTAGTCTTCATGGGGTCCGACACATAACTAAAAAG
The DNA here is from genome assembly GCF_020615455.1 of Coregonus clupeaformis. Classification (NCBI taxonomy): domain Eukaryota; kingdom Metazoa; phylum Chordata; class Actinopteri; order Salmoniformes; family Salmonidae; genus Coregonus; species Coregonus clupeaformis. The sequence goes on along the minus strand of NC_059220.1, from coordinate 16,410,207 downwards.
ACATTACAGGCAAAAATACTTTACAATTGACATACATTTAAAACATGAACATAGACATTACAGACCATCGCGCAGGTAAAGCAGCATAAGGTCAACTGGCCGGTTAAGATACCGGCCTAGCAACTCATGACAGGATCAAAACATGGCTCAGTTCACTCTGTTACTATGTCGTCCCTGCAGGCATGTTATTAATCTGATCCTCTCACTGCGATGCATGCGCTCTGCAGTGTGCTGGCTTGAGCACGTATAGATTGTGTCTATGTTGGATGTGCCTGTGTTTAAGTACTAGTCCGGATTGTTTCCCACTACCTGCGAGAGATGCACAGTGAATGAAAGCCTCTTAGAGGAGAGAGGAAACCTTCCCCATGTCCACTATGTCTCACGAGTCTCCTGTTTTCTGTGATCACTGCTCCCCGTTTTGATTCTAAGACACAACAGCCCATACACCATAGCACATGTACCTAGACAAGACACCAACGTCTGCCTGGATTTGCATGGATTAGCTAATTAATAGCGATGCATTAGTTTCTGGTGCAGTGCTTCTAATACTGTGAGGATGTATTACCACTTACATGATCAAAGCTGCTATACGGCACGCTGCTCCATACATCTACAGTACCAGTCAAAAGTTTGGACACACCTACTAATTCAAGGGTTTTTCTTTATTTTTTACTATTTTCTACATTGTAGAATAATAGTGAAGACATCAAAGCTATGAAATAACACATGTGGAATCATGTAGTAACCAAAAAAGTGTTAAACAAATCAAAATATACTTTAGTTTGAGATTCTTCAAATAGCCACCATTTGCCTTGATGAAAGCTTTTCACACTCTTGGCATTCTCTCAACCTTCTTCACCTGGAATGCTTTTCCAACAGTCTTGAAGGAGTTCCCACATATGCTGAGCACTGGTTGGCTGCTTTTCCTTCACTCTGCCGTTCGACTCATCCCAAACCATCTCAATTGGGTTGAGGTCGGGGGATTGTGGAGGCCAGGTCATCTGATGCAGCACTCCATCCCTCTCCTTCTTGGTAAAATAGCCCATACACAGCCTGGAGGTGTGTTGGGTCATTGTCCTGTTGAAAAACGAATTATAGTCCCACTAAGCACAAACCAGATTGGATGGCGTATCACTGCAGAATGCTGGGGTAGCCATGCTGGTTATGTGTGCCTTGAATTCTAAATAAATCACAGACAGTGTCACCAGCAAAGCGCCCCCACACCATAACACCTCCTCCTCCATGCTTTACGGTGGGAACTACACATGCAGAGGTCATCCGTTCACCCACACTGTGTCTCACAAAGACACGGTGGTTGGAACCAAAAATCTCAAATTTGGACTCCAGACCAAAATACACATTTCCACCGGTCTAATGTCCATTGCTCATGTTTCTTGGCCCAAGCAAGTCTCTTCTTCTTATCGTTGTTCTTTAGTAGTGGTTTCTTTGCAGCAATTCGACCATGAAGGCCTGATTCACACAGTCCCCTCTGAACAGTTGATGTTGAGATGTGTCTGTGACTTGAACTCTGTGAAGCATTTATTTGGGCTGCAATTTCTGAGGCTGGTAACTCTAATGAACTTATCCTCTGTGGTGGTCCTCATGAGAGCCAGTTTCATCAAAGCGCTTGATGGTTTTTGCGACTGCACTTGAAGAAACTTTCAAAGTTCTTGAAATGTTGACTGACCTTCATGTCTTAAAGTAATGACGGACTGTCTTTTCTCTTTGCTTATTTGAGTTGTTCTTGCCATAATATGGACTTGGTCTTTTACCAAATAGGGCTACCTTCTGTATACCCCCACCCCTACCTTGTCACAACAAAACTGATCGGCTCAAACGCATTAAGAAGGAAAGAAATTCCACAAATAAAATTTTAAGAAGGCACACCTGTTAATTGAAATGCATTCCAGGTGACTACCTCATGAAGCTGGTTGAGCGAATGCCAAGAGTGTGCAAAGCTGTCATCAAGGCAAAGGGTGGCTATTTGAAGAATCTCAAATAGAAAATATATTTTGATTGGTTTAACACTTTTTTGGTTACTACATGATTCCATTTGTGTTATTTCATAGTTTTGATGTCTTCACTATTATTCTACAATGTAAATAATAGTAAAAATAAAGAAAAACCCTTGAATGAGTAGGTGTGTCCAAACTTTGGACTGGTAGTGTATATGGCACAGCGTACTGCCCTCTCTATTTTCTCTTGTTGTCCCTCTATGCACTCTCCCCTCCCTTTCACTTATTGTGCTTTACTACAGTTTATAGGTTGCAACTGGCACACTTTTACTGTTAGATAGCATTGCAAATATCTCTATCATGTCCTTCCTGTCATTTCTCATCAGAGTGCTGAATGTGAGATTGGCTGCTTTGCTTCTGAAGGGTACAGATGGATCTTAATTTGTGCCAGTTTGCCACAGAAGGAAAATAATCCTGCAGCAACAGGAAATGTGAATTATTATGTGGATTATAATTAATGGACATTTTTGTAAGGGTTGATATATTTTTCGTAAGGGAAAATGAAATCTGACATTTCTAAGTGGAAATTACAAACTTCAGAAGCCTTTTTAAATCTCAAATACACTACAAGTTTTAAATGTCCTGCATTGCAGGAAAGTTCTCCTGCAACAGGGTGATCAAATTAAGATCCTACATCTGTAACAAGACTGTCTTTCTGCTTTAGTGTTTTACTCTCCTGTCCAATACAATGACAGAGACAATATCCAGATGCCATCTCATCGTCCTCCTCCCGTGTATGTGTCACGTTCGTTGAGTACAGGATTGGACCAAGGTGCAGCGTGGTATGCGTACATGTTTATTAACTTAGTTAACACACGACAAAACAACAAAAGCAACGTAACGTGAAACTCACAATGGCTACACACAAACAAGCCAAACAAGAGTCAAGATCCCACAACATAGGTAGGCAAAATGGCTACCCAAGTATGATCCCCAATCAGAGACAACGATCGACAGCTGCCTCTGATTGGGAACCACACCCGGCCAACATTGAAATATATAATCTAGATCTACACATAGATACCTAGATATTCACATGATAACCTCTAGCATTCACACCCTGACCAACCTAACTAAAGAATAACAGGCTTTCAAGGTCAAGGCGTGACAGTTATGAGGAATATTTTGTATGTTTGGAGGAATTATAATGTGACATACTAACTCCATGTTGGTTGTAAATCAAGTGCTGCGGTATTTGTTCTAGATTCCATAGTACAATTTATTAAAGGGGATTTGGTGGATGTGGAGTATAGCCGACTACATGCATGATGATAAAGTGGTACAGATGTAGGATCTTAATTTCAGCCAGTTTGCTACAGCAGGAAACTAATCCTGCAGCAACAGGAAATGTTAATTATTATGTTGATTATAATTAATGGACATTTTTGTAGGGGTTGATACATTTGTCGCAAGTGAAAATCAAGTTTGAAATTTCAAAGTGGAAATGACAAACTTCAGAAATCTTTTCAAACCTCAAGTTTTACATTTCCAGTTCTCGTGCAACACAGTGATCAAATTAAGATTCTACATCTGTAGTAAGCACTGAGCAGAGATCAGCACAGAGTGACATAGTGACTAATCTCCACAACATCATCTCTGTATTGTGATGTCACGAGAGGCTACACAGCTTTCAGCGGGATTGCTCAAGTAGTGCAAGGAGACCAGGTTCAATCAAAACAAGGATTTTATTAAAGGTCTTGGGAAACTAACGAAAGTATAACACAATTCTGTTCTCTGGTGGCTCTTTAAGGGTTAACAGTTCAGGGATGTCTCTTCCACATCCAAAATCATAACTCTCCCTCGCTCAAATAACTTTTCCCCAGTCTTACTGTATTCCACGTTGCAGCTAGTGGCCAACCCAGCAAAACGTCCTTCCAAATGTCCCACACGTATTTCCACAGGTGCATATATCCAAAGGTGAGTATTTCCCAAAGGTAAGTATCTCCAAATCCTTATATTCCTCATGGAAGTGGACGTGCAGCACTCTTGTCCTCCAGAGAGCCCCGGTTGGAGACCGTGTCTCTTCCCTTCAACAAACCTTCAGCTCATCAGCTCCTGATTGGTTTCAGCTGCGTGGGAAGATTGGCCATAGAGGGTTGGAGTTCCCGACCATACCAGCAGATGGAGCCATAGCTGTCTGGGTTTGCAGCCATCTCAGGGGGATGTAACGTCCCTCCAGGACACAGCCTCTCGTGACATCACACATCCCCTCCTCGGGACCGACGTCCTCGTCGGGTAAAGGCAGCGAAGAAGGCATCACGCCGGGAGAGGCGTCCGCATTGCCGTGGTGCTTGCCAGCCCTGTGGACAACAGAAAAGTTAAACGGTTGCAAGCTCAAAAACCATCTGGTTACTCTACTGTTTGATTCCTTGTTCTTGGCCATCCACTGCAGAGGGGCGTGATCAGATACCACCATGAAACGTCGGCCCAGGAGATAGAACCGAAGGGACTCCAGGGCCCAGACTACAGCCAGACATTCTTTCTCCACCGTTGAATAGTTCTTCTCTCTTGGAAGTAACTTTCTGCTTAGGTAGAGAATGGGATGTTCTTCACCGTCATGTGCCTGGGTGAGGACAGCACCCAGACCCACCTCCGAAGCATCCGCTTGGACAATGAATTCCTTCTTGAAGTCTGGTGCCACCAGGATCGGACTGGAGCAGAGTGCTCGCTTCAGGTTGAGGAAAGCCGCCTCCGCCGCAGGGTTCCACTTCACCATTCGTGAGTGGCGTTTGGTCGTCAGCTCCGTCAACAGTGCAGCTATGGTAGCAAAATCTGCAATAAAGCGTCTATAGTAGCCAGCGAGGCCCAAAAATGACCTTACTTGCTTCTTGTTGATGGGCTGCGCAGTCCTGTATGGCCCGCAGTTTGGCTTCCTGTGGTTTGACCAACCCCCGCCCAATGGTGTACCCCAGGTAGTTTGTCTCACTGAAGGCCACCTTGCACTTCTTCGGGTTTGCCGTGAGCCCTGCTTCCCTGAGCGAATCCAGCACCGCTTGTACCCGGGGTAGGTGGCTGGCCCAATCCTGACTTTGTATAACAACATCATCCAAATAAGCCGCTGCGTACCTCTTGTGGGGCGCAAGGACTCGATCCATCACAACGGCCTCCACCACCGCCGCTGCTGTATTCCTCTGCGGATCCAGCCATTTCCTTGCGATTCGGACAAGTTCATGCATCTGCGCCCGAGGAGGTTGGTCTGGTTGGAAGGTCCAACTGTGAAAGCGCTGGGCCATACCAAACCTTGTGAGTCCATATCTGCTGAGGATCTCAGACTTCAGGGCATCATAGTCAGTAACCTGGTCAGGGCCCAGGTCCCGGACAGCATTCAGCGCTTCCCCGGTTAGGAAGGGGGCTAACAGACCAACCCACTGTTGCTTGGGCCAGGCTTCCCTAGTGGCCGTGGCCTCAAATGCATGCAGGTATGCCTCAATGTCATCGGTAGCTCCCATCTTAGATATAAAGTCACTTGCCTTTATTGGGCGGGTATTTTGGACCACCCTCTGTCTCTGCAACTGCAATTCCTCTGCCTTCAGAAGGTTGGCTTTCTTTTGCTCCTCCAAGAGAGCCACGTTTGCTTGCATCTGGGCTTGCTGGCCAGCAACAAGGGCTTTCAATATGTCCTCCATTTCAGTCGGCGGGAGCCTACGGCCAACTTGGAAAACTGGGTGATCAAACCTTCGGTATCCTCCTCTGACATGCACTATTAACGCTTGAGCGTGCCTGTATTCTCCACCATCTGTGATGTCACGAGAGGCTACACAGCTTTCAGCGGGATTGCTCAAGTAGTGCAAGGAGACCAGGTTCAATCAAAACAAGGATTTTATTAAAGGTCTTGGGAAACTAACGAAAGTATAACACAATTCTGTTCTCTGGTGGCTCTTTAAGGGTTAACAGTTCAGGGATGTCTCTTCCACATCCAAAATCATAACTCTCCCTCGCTCAAATAACTTTTCCCCAGTCTTACTGTATTCCACGTTGCAGCTAGTGGCCAACCCAGCAAAACGTCCTTCCAAATGTCCCACACGTATTTCCACAGGTGCATATATCCAAAGGTGAGTATTTCCCAAAGGTAAGTATCTCCAAATCCTTATATTCCTCATGGAAGTGGACGTGCAGCACTCTTGTCCTCCAGAGAGCCCCGGTTGGAGACCGTGTCTCTTCCCTTCAACAAACCTTCAGCTCATCAGCTCCTGATTGGTTTCAGCTGCGTGGGAAGATTGGCCATAGAGGGTTGGAGTTCCCGACCATACCAGCAGATGGAGCCATAGCTGTCTGGGTTTGCAGCCATCTCAGGGGGATGTAACGTCCCTCCAGGACACAGCCTCTCGTGACATCACAGTATACATTGATGGCCCTGAATTCCGGATTACAAGAGGATTTGTAGGAGAGAGGCCAGGGCGAAACAATCAACTCAAACCAACACACAACCATGAGTCAATCAGTCAGTAGTACTAACCTCATATCTCACTGTGTGAACTCCTTTAAAGCAATGAGCTTGGTTTTCCTAGCCATACTGAGCTAAACACAAAAATATTATGTGATAGAGGTAGAAGAAAAGGTCAATCATCGATTTTTCCCCACTTCCTCGCCTGAGTCAATGACAGAGTAGAGAAAGAAAATAGTGGCTGGCCGTTTGAATTTGTGTGGAGGGGTGGGAAACAGCAGATGGTAGAGATTCAGAAGCTCCATTATCTGGTGACCAGGAGTGTTGTTCCTCACAGAGCTTCCCACAGAGTCCCTCTCTCTGAGGCTGTGAGGGAACGTCATGAACGGCAGCACACCTACTAGCCTTTCCTTTCCCATTGCATGGCAGCATACCTACTAGCCTTTCCTTTCCCATTGCATGGCAGCATACCTACTAGCCTTTCCTTTCCCACTACAGGCAGCATACCTACTAGCCTTTTCTTTCCCACTACAGGCAGCATACCTACTAGCCTTTCCTTTCCCATTGCATGGCAGCATACCTACTAGCCTTTCCTTTCCCATTGCATGGCAGCATACCTACTAGCCTTTCCTTTCCCATTGCATGGCAGCATACCTACTAGCCTTTCCTTTCCCATTGCATGGCAGCATACCTACTAGCTTTTCCTTTCCCATTGCATGGCAGCATACCTACTAGCCTTTCCTTTCCCACTACAGGTAGCATACCTACTAGCCTTTCCTTTCCCACTACAGGCAGCATACCTACTAGCCTTTCCTTTCCCACTACAGGCAGCATACCTACTAGCCTTTCCTTTCCCACTACAGGCAGCATACCTACTAGCCTTTCCTTTCCCACTACAGGCAGCATACCTACTAGCCTTTCCTTTCCCATTGCATAGCAGCATACCTACTAGCCTTTCCTTTCCCATTGCATGGCAGCATTCCTAGTTCCTTTCTTTCCTTCCTTCTCTTTCCTTTCCCACTGCACCCATTCACTCCCATTCATACCTGTAGCATAACCTGGCTACCTCACCCCTCCATTACAAACAACTATAATTGCTTTTGCTTAATACCACTGGAGGGCTCAAAGACTCATCTAAACCAAAATGGACCAATCAGTATCAGAGTCTTGCACTTGATGATATGGGTGACATCGCAGTGATAACATTACGGTCCTCCTCATAAAAAAAAAGACAATTACATTAATTTCATGACAACCCATGTCAACCAGATGAAGGAATGTTTATTTAACTTTTATTTAGCCAGGTAAGTCATTGAGAACAAATTCCCTTTGACAATGTTGGTGAGGCCCTGGACATTCAGGTGGCAAGGAGAGGACTACTTCCATGCTGGGTCTCCATTGTAAGGGCTCCAAAAGGAGGGGAAGGCCCAGGGTAGGGATGAGAATACTGGGGTATAATAGGACGGCAGGGTGCTACTGGGTAGGGGTCAACCAGCCAAGGCCCTGGATAGGAAGTATTTTGCTAGCTGCCCTCAGGAAGTTACCTAGCTAACTCTGCACTTGGACGTTAGATACCTTTCATCTACAACAGCTAGCTTGTGTAAGAGCCATTTCTGTAAGAGCCATTTCAAAATGTAACAAACATACCAAAGCAAAGTATTGAAATAGGTGTCAATGAGCAGTCAGGACAAAACACACACAGAAATGATGATCCAAACTCAGTCATATTGCTTACGTGTAACTAACAGGTTGAACTGGTAACTAATACATTTCCCATGACTGCATGTTCTGTTTGGTAATTTCACACCCTCATTAATAGTCTAACTCTCATGACTGTATAACCTACCTATTACATGTCTGATAAAAAGTCTGAATAGCAGCAAATAACAGCGGCAACGTTTTTTGGGCCCTTATGTAATTAATAGCACTTTGATTTAGACAACCTTGTCCTCACCCTCTCTGTTAATTGCACAGTGACCTCTGCAACTGGCTCTCTGTGTTTGTTACTTTTGATAATAATGCAGGGACACACTGGACATTTGAAATGGCATACCGGTAATTACAGAGCTCTAATTACACAGTGCCAGATGCCTGCCTTTCAGAGGCTACTGCAGAAAGCCTACTGACCCGGCTACACACCCTTTAAACATGAACAGAGAGGAAAGTGCCAGGGGTTTAAAGTACTCTAAAGGAAGAAAAACCATTGAGCCACATAATTCAACTGACGGAATAAATAATTTAGATAACACATTATTTAGATGTATTTATACCCTGATAGCTGAGTTGTATTTGATAGTTTGAGCATCTATCATCTGTTGGAGACTATCCAAATAATGTATGACCATAATTCAAAGTACATATTGGTCCTCAGTTATATTTTTCACATATTGTTTTTATTAATAACTTTAAATCGTTACCAAGAAAAAGTGCAACGCAGTTCATAGAAATGTTGTGTGAAATGTTGTGAGGAGTGATCAACGATGATCCAGTTGGCCTAGTTTTCCGCGGAGCGACAATAGGGGTTTGATCTTTATGCATTGCAACATTCTTCCATCAATCCATCAACCCTTTTCATGTTTAGAACATTACCACAATTAAATGTTTTGTCTCTCACTTCCCAGCGAGAGGCCGTGGCTGTCAATATCATTTTTGGCCTCCTTTATTTAAGGCAAACAGTAGGCGGTTCACTAATTACTTAGACTAGAGTTGAAATCGTTCGCTGTCTGTTATCCTTGCTGTTTTGGAAAATGAAAATGTGTTGCCAGTAACCCCAGAAAACTCATTTCAAGAATAAGTCACTATGGCTGCTTTTACACAGGCAGCCCAATTCTGATCTTTTTCCCAATTATTGGAGATTGATCAAAAGACAAATTATTGGCAAACGATCAGAATTGGGCTGCCTGTGTAAACACAGCCTATGTAATCACTATACGTTTACATGTTTGCTTTTTTAAGGTAAAAATAAAATACACTTAAATTTTTTCATACAATGTGGTGCCACTCTCTCAGAAGAAAATACTGTTGTTATCCTTATATGATGATATGGTAAAGTGTTTCTATAAAGTTCAAATCACATTATAACTTACAAGATTGTAAAACAGATTTTATCTATTACACCCAAAATCACTCTCTAACACCACATTACCCTTTTTGAAAGAAAATGAGAAAAACAAAGTAAACATGATGTCCCGTGCCTTCAGAAAGTATTCAGACCCCTTGACTTTTTCCACATTTTGTTACATTACTGCCTTATTCTAAAATTGATTAAATCGTTTTTTACCCCCTCATCAATCTACACACAATACCCCATAATGTCAAAGCAAAAACAGGTTTTTAGAAATTTTTGCAAATGTATCAAAAATAAAAATCGGAAATATCACATTTACATAAGTATTCAGACCCTTTACTCAGTACTATGTTGAAGCACCTTTGGCAGCGATTACAGCCTCAAGTCTTCTTGGGTAAGATGCTACAAGCTTGGCACACCTGTTTTTGGGGAGTTTCTCCCATTCTTCTCTGCAGATCCTCTCAAGCTCTGTCAGGTTGGATGGGGAGCGTCGCTTCACAGCTATTTTCAGGTCTCTCCAGAGATGTTCGATTGGGTTCAAGTCCGGGTTCTGGCTGGGCCACTCAAAGACATTCAGAGACTTGTCCTGAAGCCACTCCTGCGTTGTCTTGGCTGTGTGCTTAGGGTCGTTGTCCTGTTTGAAGGTGAACCTTTGCCCCAGTCAGAGGTCCTCAGCGCTCTGGAGCAGGTTTTCATCAAGGATCTCTCTGTACTTTGCGACGTTCATCTTTCCCTCGATCCTGACTAGTCTCCAGTCCCTGCTGCTGAAAAACATCCCCACAGCATGATGCTGCCACCACCATGCTTCACCGTAGGGATGGTGCAAGATTTCCTCCAGATGTGATGCTTGACATTCAGGTTAAAGAGTTCAATCTTGGTTTCATCAGACCAGAGAATCTTGTTTCTCATGGTCTGAGAGTTCTTTAGGTGCCTTTTGGCAAACTCCAAGCGAGCTGTCATGTGCCTTTTACTGAGAAGTGGCCTCCATCTGGCCACTCTACCATAAAGGCATGATTGGTAGAGTGCTGCTGTAACGGTTCTCTAAGACCGAACCCAGAAGCAGACCAGGACAAGGTGAGTTGAACGAATGTGAGTGTTTATTTACAGATTCAAAAGATGCAGAATAATCCAGGAGACGGAGTGGGTGGCGGAGATGAGTAGGTGGTGGTGAAGTGGCAGATTAACTGATGGCACGGCAGGGGTTGGGTGAAGCGTCCGGGAGAATGATGTTAATGGCTAACGATCCGGCAGGGAATGGATGTCAGGTCAGAGCTTATGAAGGGGTGATGATCAGGACCAGGTGTGCCGAAGCTGATGAGAAGCAGGTGCGGGTAATCGAGAGATCACCCGCCTAGCAACGTCGCCCGGCAACCGGACAGGGTGCGTTCAGGAACCTTCGGGAAACAGGAGATTCAGAGCAGAAAAATGGCAACACAGGCAGGAACAGACTCAGGACGCAGGGTTCATGACAGTACCCCCCTCCGACGACGCCACCGGGCGGACTACCCGGAGCGCCAGGATGGAGGCGGTAGAAGTCACGAAGGAGGTCAGCATCAAGGATCTGACGCCGAGAATCCAACTCCTCTCCTCAGGACCATACCCCTCCCAGTCCACGAGATACTGGAAACCCCGGCCCCGCCGTCTGGAATCCATGATGCGGCGCACCGTGTAGACAGGACCTCCTCCGATCATCCGAGGAGGAGGAGGAGGAGGTGGAGGGGGCAACAGAGGCTGAGGAGAACAGGCTTGAGGCAGGAGACATGGAAGGTGGGATGGACTCTGAGCGTACTAGGCAACTTGAGTCAAACCACAACAGGATTAATCACTCTCTCCACCACAAACGGACCAATGAACCTCGGCGACAGTTTCCTTGACTCAGTCCGCAGAGGAAGGTCCCGTGTAGCCAACAAGACCCTATCTCCGATTGCATAAGCGGGGGCTGGAATACGGCGACGATTCGCCTGGAGCTGATACCGGTCAGAAACTCTAAGGAGGGCCTTTCTGGCCCGATGCCAGGTCCGGTGGCAACGACGAATGTGGGCCTGGACAGAGGGAACCGAGAGATCTTTCTCCTGAGAAGGAAACAAGGGGGGTTGGTAGCCGTATAGGCACTGGAAGGGAGACATCCCAGTGGCAGAAGTAGGGAGAGTATTGTGAGCATACTCAACCCAAGGCAACTGAGAGGCCCAAGAGGTGGGGTTGGAGGAAACAAGGCAGCGCAGCGTGGATTCCATCTTCTGGTTGGCTCTCTCCGCCTGTCCATTAGATTGGGGGTGAAATCCAGATGTGAGACTGACTGTAGCTCCAATGGCCAAACAGAAGGATTTCCAGACAGCAGAGGTGAACTGAGGGCCACGGTCGGAAACTATGTCACTGGGCAATCCGTGGACCCTGAAAACCTCCCTAACCAGGATCTTGGACGTCTCAGAGGCAGAGGGAAGCTTGGAGATGGGCACAAAGTGGGCGAACTTGCTGAATCTGTCCACAATAGTCAGAATGACCGTGTTCCCCTCAGAAGAGGGCAACCCAGTGACAAAGTCCAGGGCCAGATGCGACCATGGTCGCCGGGGGATCGGTAGGGGGTGAAGAAGTCCAGAGCTGGGCCGATTGGCACTCTTGTTCTGCGCACAAACTGGACAGGCAGCAACAAACCTCCGAGTATCTTCTCCCATGGCAGGCCACCAAAATCGTCTGCGTAGAAGCGCCATCGTCCGAGCCACGCCAGGGTGACAAGCCATCTTGCTGGAGTGGGACCATTGGAGGACAGCTGAACGAACCGACTCAGGCACAAACAACCGACCGGGTGGACCGTTACCGGGGCCGGGCTGCGTCCGAAGGGCCGCCATAACCTCCTCCTCAATCCTCCACATAACGGCTCCCACGACAAGGTTCCGGGGAAGAATCGTCTCAGTCTTGGCCCCACTCTCCTCCGTCTTGGAGAACATCCGGGACAAGGCGTCCGCTTTGCCGTTCTTAGACCCCGGTCGGAACGTCAAGGAAAAATTAAAGCGTCCAAAAAACAACGACCACCTGGCCTGACGGGAGTTGAGACGTTTGGCCGATTGCACGTAAGCAAGATTCTTGTGGTCAGTCCAGACAACAAACGGTTGCTCCGCCCCCTCCAACAAGTGACGCCACTCCTCCAAGGCAAGTTTCACCGCGAGGAGCTCCCGGTTACCCACATCGTAGTTCCCCTCCGCAGACGAAAGACGACGAGAGTAGTATGCGCAGGGATGGAGTTTACCGTCAGTGGAGCATCGCTGGGACAGGATGGCGCCAACCCCCACATCAGACGCATCCACTTCAATGACAAACTGACGAGCAGTGTCAGGTTGAGAGAGAATCGGAGCGTTGGTGAATCGCCTCTTCAAATCCAGAAATGCTCGGTCCGCCTCAGGATTCCAACTGAAGGTTCTGGAACTAGAAGTCAGGGCAGTTAAAGGAGCGGCCACACGGCTGTAATCACGGATAAATCTACGATAGAAATTCGCAAACCCCAGAAACCTCTGGAGCTGCAATCTTGTACCGGGCTGGGCCCAATCCAGAACTGCCCTAACCTTCTCTTGGTCCATCCTAATCTCTCCCCTGGAGATGATGTTCCCGAGGAAGGATGTAGTGTGGGCGTGAAATTCACACTTCTCGGCCTTCACAAACAGGCGATTCTCCAACAATCGCTGCAGAACCTGCTTGACATGCTGGACGTGGCTGGAAGGCTCCTTAGAGAAGATTAGAATGTCATCCAGGTAAACGAACACAAAAAGACCGATCATATCTCTCAGGACGTCATTCACCATACTCTGGAACACTGCTGGGGCATTGGTCAGTCCAAACGGCATCACCTGATACTCGGAAATGACCCATCGGTGTATTGAAACCAGTCAACCACTTGTCCCCCTCTCTGATCCGGACCAGATGATACGCATTGCGTAGGTCCAGCTTGGTGAACACAGTAGCACCCTGTAAGGAGTCAAAGCAGAGCTCATCAAGGGCAGGGGATACTTGTTCTTGACCGTGATATCATTCAACCCCCGATAATCAATACAAGGTCGAAGAGAGCCATCCTTTTTACTCACAAAGAAGAATCCTGCCCCCCAGGGGTGATGACGAGGACGAATGAGACCAGCAGCTAGGGACTCCTTTATGTAGGTCTCCAAAGCCTCACGTTCAGGTCGGGAGATGCTGTATAACCGTCCCTTGGGATAGGCAGCTCCAGGAACAGGTTTATGGCACAATCATATGGTCGGTGGGGAGGTAGTGACAGAGCCCTCTGCTTACTGAACACTTCCCCCAAATCGTGATATGTTTCGGGGAACCAGGGACAAATCTGGGGGTTAGCCTCAATAACCTGACTGGGAACAGAATGGGAACAGGCAGTCTTGAGGCAGTTAGCATGACAATCAATGCTCCAACTAGTTACCTTGCCAGTCACCCAATCGAACGTGGGATTGTGTTCTTTCAGCCAGGGGTATCCAAGGACCAGAGGAACATGGGGAGAAGGCAGAATGAAGAATGAGAACCTCAGAATGATTCCCTGACAACAGCATCTTAACCGGTTCAGTCCTCATCATGATACGTGCTAGACTACTGCCGTTCAGAGTGGTAGCTTCAATGGCTTCCGGTAATCGCTCCTTGGAAAGCCCCAGCTGTTCCACCACGTCGGCATCAATAAAGCTTACATCGGCACCTGAATCGACGAATGCGTTAATCGCTAAACTCTGATTCCTGTTCATGAGGGTAGCCGGGAAACGGGGTCTGACAGGGGTATTGAGAGGTTGAAACTGGCTCGCTAAAAGTCCTCCCAAACTTAGCGAGCCGAGCAGTTTGACGTCCGCTGGGAACAAGTGGAGATGTAATGTCCCGAACTACCACAGTAGAGGCAGCGGTTGGTCTTACGTCTATGTTGGCGCTCCTCCTTGGTTAACCCGTGCCGCCCCACTTGCATGGGTTCAGAATCTGGAGGCAGGACCTCTCCACTAATCCCGTGTGGTGGACAATGATCGACGCGTTCTGGTCCACCTCCTGACCCGACTGGGAACCGAGAAGCTGATTGATTGGACGGGCCCCATTGCTTCTCCCTCCTTCTCTCTCGAACTCTGTTATCCACCCGAATAGACAAAGCTACCAAACTGTCCAGGTCACTAGGCTCCGGATAGGAGATCAACTCATCCTTGAGTTGCTCCGACAGCCCCTGGTAAAAGGCCGCTTGCAGTGACTCTTCATTCCACCCACTCTCCACAGCCAATGTCCTGAATTCGATTACGAAGTCGGCAACGCTGCGAGTTCCTTGGCGAAGAGAAAACAGGCGCATAGCTGCGTCCTTACCTCGGACTGGATGGTCAAACAGCTTCCTCATCTCTGCCGTGAACTGCTGGTATGACGCAATGCAGGTGTCCTGTCGTTCCCATACGGCTGAAGCCCACTCCAGGGCTCTACCACGCAGCAATTCAATAACAAAGGCTATCCTAGCCTTGTCTGTGGCGTAAGAGTGGGGCTGTAGATCGAACACTAATCCACACTGCATAAGAAAGGAACGGCATCTTCCCAAATCCCCTTCATACTTATCAGGCATCAGAACCTTGGGCTCACGGAAGGGCACAGCTCCAGAAGCGGCAGGCGAAAGAGGTGAAACCGGTGGTGGATTCTCCACCGGCAAACTGAGCTGAGCCTGGATCTTCGTCAGACTGGTAGAAAAGTTCCGAACCGACAACGCTATCTCCTGTAGCGCCGTGCTGTGTTGTCCCAACATCATTTCCTGATGGATAATGGCATGGCGAACAGAGTCCAGGTCCGCTGGGTTCATTTCTGGCCGGATCGTTCTGTCACGGTTCTCTAAGACCGAACCCAGAAGCAGACCAGGACAAGGTGAGTTGAACGAATGTGAGTGTTTATTTACAGATTCAAAAGATGCAGAATAATCCAGGAGACGGAGCGGGTGGCGGAGATGAGTAGGTGGTGGTGAAGTGGCAGATTAACTGATGGCACGGCAGGGGTTGGGTGAAGGTTCCGGGAGAATGATGTTAATGGCTAACGATCCGGCAGGGAATGGATGTCAGGTCAGAGCTTATGAAGGGGTGATGATCAGGACCAGGTGTGCCGAAGCTGATGAGAAGCAGGTGCGGGTAATCGAGAGATCACCCGCCTAGCAACGTCGCCCGGCAATCGGACAGGGTGCGTTCAGGAACCTTCGGGAAACAGGAGATTCAGAGCAGAAAAACGGCAACACAGGCAGGAACAGACTCAGGACGCAGGGTTCATGACAGCTGCAGAGATGGTCGTCCTTCTGGGAGGTTCTCCCATCTCCACAGAGGAACTCTGGAGCTCTGTCAGAGGGACCATTGAGTTATTGGTCAACTCCTTGACCAAGACCCTTCTCCCCCGATTGCTCAGTTTGGCCGGGCGACCAGCTCTAGGAAGAGTCTTGGTGGTTCCAAACTTCTTCCATTTAAGAATGATGGAGGCCACTGTGTTCTTGGGGACCTTCAATGCTGCAGAATTTTTTTGGTACCCTTCCCCAGATCTGTGCCTCGACACAATCCTGTCTCGGAGCTCTACGGACAATTCCTTTGACCTCATGGCTTGGTTTTTGCTCTGACATGCACTGTCAACTGTGGGACCTTACATTTCCAAATCATGTCCAATCAATTAAATATACTTCAGGTGGACTCCAATCAAGTTGTAGAAACATCTCAAGGATGATCAATGGAAACAGGATGCACCTGAGCTCAATTTCGAGTCTCATAGCAAAGGGATGAATACTTATGTAAATAAGGATAAAATAAAAACAACTTTTTTATAAATTTGCTAAAATTTCTAAAAACCTGTTTTCGCTTTGTCATTATGGGATATTGTGTGTAGATTGATGAGGATGAAAAAAAATCCATTTTAGAATAAGGCTGTAACGTAACAAAATGTGGAAAAGGGAAGGGGTCTGAATACTTCCCGAATGCACAGTATGGCTTCTCAAAGTGACCACAGGAAACAATCTACAATTTATTAGGATTATGTATCATTGTGAGCAGCAGCTGAGCCCAGTCCCAGAGATCTAGCCCCCAACAATTAGAGCAACACGAGTGTCTGAAAGAGAGAGGATAGCAAAGCCTCCTGAATTCTCTCAGGTTTCTCCCGTTTGGAGCTTGTCCATCAGCAGATTCCAATTATCCCCTAGCCCGGCCACTCTCTGTTAAAACACTACGATGTTTACATGACTTTGGGTGCTGTTTACACTTGAAGGCCCAAACATAAAATAAACATAGATACATTTTGGTATATCCTGTGCCTTAAGAAAACTAATTCAGGATTTTGGAGCAATTAAAGGAGCTATTGTTTGACTGTTGTTGGTGGTGGTGCTGGTGTGGGTGGTGGTGCTGGTGTGGGTGGTGGTGCTGGTGTACTAACTACTTCTCAACATAAACTGTGTCTAAATCTCATTCTCTCTATTGCTCCAGATCTGTCCCCTGGGAAGTGGATTAGTGTGGAGGTAGGTAGCACTGACGGATGGGAGTGGATTAGATTCTCACTGAGAGAATGAACGGCCCTGAAAGCTCAACACTGAAAACAGACAGACTACCAGCAGCCATGCCTGCCTTCATTTTCTATTTCAATACCTAAAATGGAGTTTGACTTAAACAGACATAAAAAAAAAAATGAACCACATGTTCTTGAATAGGAGTGTAACTAGTGCTAATGTCTATGATGCTAGATCAGAAAAGTTCAAGCTAGAATCCGCAGTTGAAACAATAGCAAAGTGGGCACCCTGCCTCTGTTTTGGTAATTAAGCTGAGGGATGGGCCTGCAGAAATGTAACCACTCTCAAATTCATAGACAGAGAATTATAGTTCTAACCATGTTTTGAGGCTATACAATGGTTGTTTACATTTACATTGTTTACTAACATTGTAGTAAAACAAGCTTATATTTTGAGTTCTGATGGGGTACGACAGTTGAACTAAGCTCATTAGGCATTTATGAGTTATATTCTTTAAGAATAAATGGGTATACACATCAAAAAATGTATAAGTCTAAAATGAAAGTAGCAACTGTGGATTCTAGCTTTAAGAGAGAAAATCAAATGGCACTCAAATATTGACGCGTCCTTCTCAATTACTCTTAACATGTAAACACATTGGAATGATTGAGGTCACCCAGCTTGGACTGTGGCCAGTATCAGTAATGATTGTGATTCTCAGATTTCCTATATTCCTTTTCAATCGGTATTTGTGTGTGTGGCGCACTGATAATTGTGACCATTGATGTACATCGTAGGTCCATCTGCTTGGCAGAGAAGTAGATCCTAAACCATCTGTGCTCCCAACACATTGATATGGATAGGTATTGTCTGGGAAAGATCACCTCGGGTGGTACGTTACTGTTCAAACACACACACACACACACACACACACACACACAGCTTCATTAATATAGTTTAGTGCTCTCACACCATTACAAATATACACTGGATGTGAAATATTGTAAACAAAGAGTCTGTCACTTGGATTACAGATAACCAGGGACTGAAGTGAAGCGTTATTCAATTTCTTCGGTCTGTTATTATAAAATGTGTTTAAATGAACTCATCTGACCCTTCTAAAATGGTTGGTATTTCAATTCCTCCTCAACATGTATTGATACTTTGATCATGTTGCAGTAAATCAAACAAAAATGTAGACTATTTTCAATCACAACTTGTGCAGGTATCTTCTAACAGCTGTCTGTTTTATTCCGGCCCTGCAGGAAACCTAGCAGCTTGAGTGGGCTGGAGCCTTCAAGGAGGTTGTGATAGTAACACATACTTAAATAAAGAGCGTCATTAGGGATTAAAATTGTGGCTATTTTAATAAATGCTTTTAGGATTTATTTTCTTAAGGATATCTGAGATGGTGTAAGTTTTGGCAGAGGAGGAATGTTTGGAGAAGCACGAGCCAGCTGCTCTACAGGGATTCGTACCCAGGGTTGTTTATTCACAAGGCTATAACCATTAAGCATCGGCCCTCTTTGCTTCTCCCTTCCTCACTCCTTCCCTCCCATACAGTCATGTTTGGAAAACTCATAGTTTTCTTAACCTCCCAGTATCTCTCAGCCTGTCTCTCAGTCAGCCACTACACCTGATTCTGTCTGAAAACGGTACATAGTTTTGACATGACGGTTGAACTGCTCTCCAGCATCCCGGGATACATCTGTAAACATGGGGAAAATAGAACTGGTATATAGCGGTAGTGAGGAATTCTAAAATGACCCACCCCCCTCCACCACTCCAACTCCTTCCAGCCATTTTCCTGAGGACTAAAGACATCCCAATGGATGTGCTAAAATCCCCGCTGTGCCTGGTCCTTTAGCTGTGGACCTGACACAAAGCCTCACACCTCCCGGTCTGCTCTGCTGTGCTCTATGGCTCAGCGGCTCACAGTGGCTCTGGCCTGCCT
Organism: Coregonus clupeaformis; assembly: GCF_020615455.1. Taxonomy (NCBI): domain Eukaryota; kingdom Metazoa; phylum Chordata; class Actinopteri; order Salmoniformes; family Salmonidae; genus Coregonus; species Coregonus clupeaformis. The sequence continues at coordinate 16,391,322 of NC_059220.1, read as the reverse complement.
GGCCCATCTCTGGCTGGCATCTCCCTCTCCTCTGACATCTGCTCGGGGTTGAGGTTTCATTCACGAGGGAGTCAATCTGCTCTTTGAGATCATAAAAAAGAGAGAAGGTTGCCTTTCAGAGAGAAGTTTGCCTTTCAAGGAGAAGGTTGCCTTTCAGAGAAAAAGTTGCCTTTCAGAGAGAAGGTTGCCTTTCAGAGAGAAGGTTGCCTTTCAGGGAGAAAGTTGCCTTTCAGAGAGAAGGTTGCCTTTCAGGGAGAAGGTTGCCTTTCAGAGAGAAAGTTGCCTTTCAGAGAGAAGGTTGCCTTTCAGAGAGAAGGTTGCCTTTCAGGGAGAAAGTTGCCTTTCAGAGAGAAGGTTGTCTTTCAGGGAGAAGGTTGCCTTTCAGAGAGAAGGTTGCCTTTCAGAGAGAAGGTTGCCTTTCAGGGAGAAAGTTGCCTTTCAGAGAGAAGGTTGTCTTTCAGGGAGAAGGTTGCCTTTCAGAGAGAAGGTTGCCTTTCAGGGAGAAGTTTGCCTTTCAGAGAGAAGGTTGCCTTTCAGAGAGAAGATTGCCTTTCAGAGAGAAGGTTGCCTTTCAGAGAGAAGGTTACCTTTCAGGGTGGGGATGATAACTGTACAGAACACACCACATTGCGTCCATCTTCTTCTTCTTCTTCTTCTTCTTCTATTTTTGCTGGCAGCGCCACTGGGGTGCTATATCTCCAACCCCCCACTGAAATAGAAATAGAAATGGAATGCTGTCTTTCATATCCTCCTCCTCCCACCACTCCTCTCCTCTCCAGATTGACAGACAGGCCTCAGACAGTTCAGGTGATGAGGAGGAGAGAGTGAGAATGGAGATCGAGAAGGTGCCATGTTTGAACACTTCCTAAAGAAGGAGGCATCATGATGCTCTAGTCTCAGTGCAAAACACTGGTCTCCCAGACTCTGTTGGCAATTTCACTAGCATTGACTATTTAAGGATATGACAGATTGTGTTAATGTGTCTATTTCGTTTATCAAACTTGAACCATAGGACGGTTTTCTGAGTCTTTATTTATGTCTTTGAGGAATAACACATTTATTGATAGAGGAGAGCAATATAAATAATGTTCTTGTCATATGCCAGATGATGCATGGTTTTGGATTGAGCAACACTTACTGTAACATGTAGAGAAATAGTTACTTTGGCTGTAGATTGGTTCTCACATGAGGGAGGAAATTGATTAATATGTTCTTAGATAAAATTGAGTATGAACCATTTATGATCACAGTATATTTCTGCCTAAAATGTAGGTATAGGAATGAATTAATAATATGCATCTTCAATAATTCTACACCATGCCGTAGTTTAAGTACTTTTGCCCTAGTTTTGAAGATATTGAAACATATATCCCCAAAATACACCCAACAAGAGGAAATAACACCTTGGATTATGGTTTTAGGACAGTCCTCTCTTTGTATTTCTCTAAAATATCAGTTCTCCTCCTCAATTAAGTTATATTTTTGATGAGTTCATTAAGCCTCTTTGAGTCGTTAAGTAGCTTCAGTAACTTGCTCCACTGGCATGTTACGGCTGGAGGAGGGATAGGGCCACAGAACAAGGATTGTTCCAATCTCAGTCTCTGCTTCTAACCTGAACACAAGTGGCATTATTCTTCAAGATGAAATCGCTGTGAAACATTTATGGGGCATGTAGCAGATTACAGGGGGAACAAGATTAAGCCTTAGCGAGTGACTTTTCGGAGGTTGTTGAGTTAGCTTTTCTCACTCTGCTTCTCTGGATGGGGTTCAGATCACAGACACAATATTATTTAGAGTTTTAGAAAAATGCCACAACTATCATTAGTACATTATTACTTTTGTTGCTTCTAGTACAACTAAGATGTTTCCCTTGTTTCCATATAAAACATTCTGGAACTAGGTTGTGCTATTACCATTTTAATACCTTCTATTTAATTTATGCTAATTTACATATCATATTTGAATCTAATTTGAATAAGCACAACTTTGTTATAATTTCTAGGATCTGCAAACCTTATTTATGTGCTTTTTTTATTCATGTTATTTTAGATATCAATTTCTATGATCTGAAATTGTCACTATGGCAAAGTAATGTCTATGTGAAATGATGTGGTCTGGAAAAGCTGTGATGCAGTGGTTGTACCAACGTTGCTACTTTACTGTGCCTTTACTTCATGAATGTAGCTACAGTACATCAAGACTCTTCCCTGTTAGGGTGAAAACAGCTCCAATCCCCATGGTACCACCAGCACAACAAATACAGCCAGACAAATCCATTAGATAAAGATAGCTAACTGCTGTACCTAATTATTCTCAAGATAGAATTATGTAGGCAATGTGTTGATTACATGAGAAAAGATCTAACAACTGCATTCGTTTTAATTTACTTCTAACTTATTGATCAAAAGGGAATGTCAAATCCAGTTATGATTAATTTTGGACCAGTTAGTGAGTGGATTTGCTTCCCAGTAAATGATGTATGCTTGGGATATGCAGTTCCAGATACAGTGCCTTCGGAAAGTATTCATACCCCTTGACCTATTTTAAATTATCTCACCCATCTACACACAATACCCTACAATGACAAAGTGAAAACATGTTTTAGGATTTTTCTTCAAATGTATTGAGAATGAAAATACAGAAATATTTCATTTACATAAGTATTCACTCTCCTGAGTCAATACTTTGTATAAGCACCTTTGGCAGTGATTACAGCTGTGAGTCTTTCTGGGTAAGCCTCTAAGAGCTTTCCACACCTGGATTGTGCAACATTTGCCATTTATTCTTTTCAAAAGTAAAATTGGTTGTTAATCATTGCTAGACTATTTGCAAGTCTTGTCATAGATTTTCAAGTAGATTTAAGTCAAAACTGTAACTCAGCCACTCAGTAACATTCACTGTCTTCTTGGTAAGCAACTCCAGTGTAGATTTGGCCTTATGTTTTAGGTTATTGTCCTGCTGAAAGGTGAATTCATCTCCCAGTGTCTGGTGGAAAGCAGACTGAACCAGGTTTTCCTCTAGGATTCTGCCTGTGCTTAGCTCTATTCCATTTATTTTTTATCCTGAAAAACTCCCCAGTCCTTCACAATTACAAGCATACCCATAATATGATGCAACCACCACTATGCTTGAAAATATGGAGAGTGGTACTCCGTAATGTGTTGTATTGGATTTGTTCTAAACATTACACTTTGTATTCACAACAAAAAGTTAATTGCTTGCCACATTTCTTGTAGTATTACTTTAGTGCCTTGTTGCAAACAGGATGCGTGTTTTGGAATATTTTTATTCTGTACAGGCTTTCTTTTCATTCTGTCAATTAGGTTAGTATTGTGGAATAACTACAATGTTCTTGATTCATCCTGTTTTCTCCTATCACACATTCAACTCTATAACTGTTTTATAGTCACCTTTGGCCTCATGGTGAAATCCGTAAGCGGTTTCCTTCCTCTCCGGCAACTGAGTTATGAAGGACGCCTATATCTTTGTAGTGACTGGGTGTATTGATACACCATCCAAAGTGTAATTGATAACTTCACCATTCTCAAAGTGATATTCAATGTCTGCTTTTTTTATTTTTACACATCTACCAATAGATGCCCTTCTTAGCAAGGCATTGGAAAACCTCCCTGGTGTTTGTGGTTGAATCTGTGGTTGAAATTCCCTGGTCAACTGAGGGACCTTACAGATAATTGTATGTGTGGGGTAGTCATTCAAAATCATGTTAAACACTTTTATTGCACACAGAGTGAGTCCATGCAACTCATTATGTGACTTGTTAAGCACATTTTTACTCCTGAACTTATTTAGGCTTGCCATAACAAAGGGATTGAATACTTATTGACTCAAGACACCAGTCTCAAGGTCAGCAGTGAAGAGGCGACTCCGGGATGCTGACCTTCTAGGCAGAGTTGCAAAGAAAAAGCCGTATCTCAGACTGCCCATCTTAATCTTTTATTTTTATTGGCCAGTCTGAGATACGGCTTTTTCTTTGCAACTCTGCCTAGAAGGTCAGCATCCCGGAGTCGCTTCTTCACTGTTGACGTTGAGACTGGTGTTTTGCGGGTACTATTTAATGAAGCTGCCAGTTGAGGACCTGTGAGACACCTGTTTCTCAAACTAGACATTCTAATGTATTTGTCCTCTTGCTCAGTTGTGCACCGGGGCCTACCACTCCTCTTTCTATTCTGGTTAGAGCCAGTTTGCGCTGTTCTGTGAAGGGAGTAGTACACCGCGTTGTATGAGATCTTCAGTTTCTTGGCAATTTCTCGCATGGAATAGCCTTCATTTCTCAGAACAAGAATAGACTGACGAGTTTCAGAAGAAAGTTATTTGTTTCTGGCCATTTTGAGCCTGTAATCGAACCCACAATTGCTGATGCTCCAGATACTCAACTAGTCTCAAGAAGGCCAGTTTTATTGCTTCTTTAATCAGCACAACAGTTTTCAGCTGTGCTAACATAATTGCAAAAAGGTTTTCTAATGATCAATTAGCCTTTTAAAATGATAAACTTGGATTAGCAAACACAACGTGCCATTGGAACACAGGACTGATGGTTGCTGATAATGGGCCTCTCTACGGCTATGTAGATATTCCATAAAAAATCAGCCGTTTCCAGCTACAATAGCCATTTACAACATTAACAATGTCTACACTGTATTTCTGATCAATTTAATGTTATTTTAATGGACAAAAAAATAGAAATGTCCTTGTTTTTGAAAGAAAATCTAAGTGACCCCAAACTTTTGAATGGTAGTGTAGGTTGGATCAACATCGTAGTTACTCCACAATACTAACCTAAATTACAGAGTGAAAAGAAGGAAGCCTGTACAGAATAATAATATTCCAAAACATGCATCCTATTTGCAATAAGGCACTTAAGTAAAACTGATAAAAAATGTGGCAAAGAAATTAACTTCATGCCCTGAATACAAGCGTAATGTTTTGGGCAAATCCAACACAACACATCACTCAGTACCACTCTTCATATTTTCAAGCATGGTGGTGGCTACATCATCTTATAGGTATGCTTGTCATCAGCAAGGACTAGGGAGTTTTTGTTTGGATAAAAATAAATGGAATAGAGCTAAGCACATGCAACATCCTAGACTAAAACCTGGTTCAGTCTGCTTTCCAACAGACACTGGGAAACAAATTCACCTTTCAGCAGGACAATAACCTAAAACACAAGGCCAAATCTACACTGGAGTTGCTTACCAAGACGACATTGAATGTTCCTGAATGGTCTAGTTACAGTTTTGACTTAAATCAGTTTGAAAATCGATGGCAAGACATGAAAATGGCTGTGTAGAAATGATCAACAACCAACTTGTCAGAACTTGAAGAATTTTAAGAAGAATAACGGGCAAATATAGTACAATCCAGGTGTGCAAAGCTCTTAGAGACTTACCCAGAAATACTCAAATCAAATCAAATCAAATTGTATTGGTCACATGCGCCGAATACAACAGGTGCAGACATTACAGTGAAATGCTTACTTACAGCCCTTAACCAACAGTGCATTTATTTTTAACAAAAAAAGTAAAAATAAAACAACAAAAAAAGTGTTGAGAAAAAAAAGAGCAGAAGTAAAATAAAATAACAGTAGGGAGGCTATATATACAGGGGGGTACCGTTGCAGAGTCAATGTGCGGGGGCACCGGCTAGTTGAGGTAGTTGAGGTAATATGTACATGTGGGTAGAGTTAAAGTGACTATGCATAAATAATTAACAGAGTAGCAGCAGTGTAAAAAGGATGGGGTGGGGGGGCAGTGCAAATAGTCTGGGTAGCCATGATTAGCTGTTCAGGAGTCTTATGGCTTGGGGGTAGAAGCCTAGAAGTCTTTTGGACCTAGACTTGGCACTCCGGTACCGCTTGCCGTGCGGTAGCAGAGAGAACAGTCTATGACTAGGGTGGCTGGAGTCTTTGACAATTTTGAGGGCCTTCCTCTGACACCGCCTGGTATAGAGGTCCTGGATGGCAGGAAGCTTGGCCCCAGTTATGTACTGGGCCGTACGCACTACCCTCTGTAGTGCCTTGCGGTCGGAGGCCAAGCAGTTGCCATACCAGGCGGTGATGCAACCAGTCAGGATGCTCTCGATGGTGCAGCTGTATAATTTTTTTGAGGATCTGAGGACCCATGCCAAATCTTTTCCAGTCTCCTGAGGGGGAATAGGCTTTGTCGTGCCCTCTTCACGACTGTCTTGGTGTGTTTGGACCATGATAGTTCATTGGTGATGTGGACACCAAGGAACTTGAAGCTCTCAACCTGTTCCACTACAGCCCCGTCGATGAGAATGGGGGCGTGCTCAGTCCTCTTTTTTTTCCTGTACTCCACAATCATCTCCTTTGTCTTGGTCACGTTGAGGGAGAGGTTGTTGTCCTGGCACCACACGGCCAGGTCTCTGACCTCCTCCCTATAGGCTGTCTCATCGTTGTCGGTGATCAGGCCTACCACTGTTGTGTCGTCGGCAAACTTAATGATGGTGTTGGAGTCGTGCCTGGCCATGCAGTCATGGGTGAACAGAGAGTACAGGAGGGGACTGAGCACGCACCCCTGAGGGGCCCCCGTGTTGAGGATCAGTGTGGCAGATGTGTTGTTACCTACTCACAGCTGTAATCGTTGCCAAAGGTGATTTTAACATTTATTGGCAAGAATTTCAAAAAACATGTTTTCACTTTGTCATTATGGGGTATTGTAGGTGGGTGAGAATAAAAATATATTTAATCAATTTTGAATTCCGGCTGTAACACAACATAATGTGGAATAAGTCAAGGGGTATGAATACTTTCTGAAGGCACTGTATGTCTTCAACATGCATAGTTAAGTTGTGTTTCTCTAACAATTGCATTGACAAAGGTTAATAACATGTCACCTCCAGAAGACGTCAAAGACACTCTATAAGTATTCCTCATCAACCCTGTCAAGGAACTGAAAGGTTCGAATGTAAACAGAGATGCTAGGCCCAATTCTTAGAAGGGTCTCTCTCCTTCTCTCTCTCTCTTTCTCTCTCCCCAGTTCTCAGTCCTTCAACAAGGTACTTATCCAGGTAAATATCGAACTGTGTCTAAGAAAAATAAATCATATTAAACATAATCAATGCAAGTTGCTCAGGGCTCAGGTATTGAGATGCCAGTTCGATATAAATAATTCCATTGAAACTCAACAGAAAGATACAAATGAACTGTTTTCAAGTTCTAAGAACTGTATCTGTAACGCATAATTAATCCCTGTTGCTGCCTTAGCCAATCAGAGGGATAGTAGGGGAAGGGAAAGGAACAAATGAAAATAGCCGGGGGCGGGAGTTTTTAAAATGGTATTTCTGGTTAAAAGTGGATAGCTGTGGACGTTTTTTGTAATGTATACTGAACAAAAATATAAACGCAACATGCAACAATTTCAAAGATTTTACTGTTACAGTTCATAAAAGGAAATCAGTCAATTGAAATAAATTCATTAGGCCCTAATCTATGGATTTCACATGACTGGGAATACCGATATGTATCTGTTGGTCACAGATAACTTTTTAAAAAGATAGGGGCGTGGAGTCAGTATCTGGGGTGACCACCATTTGCCTCATGCAGCGTGACATATGTCCTTCACATAGAGTTGATCAGGCTGTTGATTGTGGCCTGTGGAATGCTTCACTCCTCTTCAATGGCTGTGCAAAGTTGCTGGATATTGGCGGGAACTGGAACACGCTGTCGTACACGTCAATCCAGAGCATCCCAAACTTGCTCAATGGGTGGCATGTCTGGTGAGTATGTAGGCCATGGAAGAACTGGGACATTTTCAGCTTCCAGGAATTGTGTACAGATCCTTGTGACATGGAGCCGTGCATTATCATGCTGAAACATGAGGTGATGGCAGCGGATGGATGGCACGACAATGGTTCTCAGGATCTTGTCACCGTATCTCTGTGCATTCAAATTGCCATCGATAAATGCAATTGTGTTCGTTGTCCGAGCTTATGCCTGCCCATACCATAACCCCACCGCCACCATGGGGCACTCTGTTCACAACGGTGACATCAGCAAATCGCTCGCCCACACGACGCCATACACGTGGTCTGCGGTTGTGAGGCCGGTTGGACATACTGCCAAATTCTTTAAAACGACATTGGAGGTGGTTTACAGAAATAAACATTACATTCTCTGGCAACAGCTCTGGTGGACATTCCTGCAGTCAGCATGCCAATTGCACGCTCCCTCAAAACTTGAGACATTTGTGGCATTGTGTCGTGTGACAAAACTGCACATTTTAGAGTGGCCTTTTATTGTCCCTAGCACAAGGTGCACCTGTGTAATGATCATGCTGTTTAATCAGCTTCTTGATAGGTTGATGGATGATTTTGGCAAAGGAGAAATGCTCACTAACAGGGATGTAAACACATTAGTGCAGAAAATGTGAGAGAAATAAGCTTTTTGTGCGTATGGAAAATTGCTGGGATCTTTTATTTCAGTTCATGAAACATGGGACCAACACTTTGTATGTTGCGCTTATATTTCAGTTCAGTGTCAACATCTGTTGTGTATAGCTAGCTGTGCCACTAGAGATCCTGGTTCGAATCCAGGCTCTGTCGTAGCCGGCCGAGACCGGGAGACCCATGGGGCGGCGCACAATTGGCCCAGCGTCGTCCAGGGTAGGGGAGGGAATGGCCGGCAGGGATGTAGCTCAGTTGGTAGAGCATGGCGTTTGCAACGCCAGGGTTGTGGGTTCGATTCCCATGGGGGGACAGTATAAAAAAATAAAAATAATGTATGCAACTGTAAGTCGCTCTGGATAAGAGCGTCTGCTAAATGACTAAAAAATGTAAAAAAATAAATATATAGTGTATGAATTGTATACATTTCTAAGAAGAGTTGATGATCGAGTGACGATAACAGGTAGCGACTCTAGATACCAGGAAATTCTAGGGTTTCCTCTGAGTGTCGTGAAGAAATGTAATCTGGCTAACTAGCAAAGCCAGCCCTCCGCTTCCCACCACTTCACTGAATATGGACCGCTCTCGCCTGCATTGAAACACCCGCTCCAGAAGCCACACACACCTACTACCCACCTAGCAAAATGTTGTTGAAAAGACGTTGAAGATGACTATGCCTGACGTCCAATCTACGTTAGGTTTTGGTTGAAAATTACATATTTTTCAGATTGTTGTTTCAACGACTTGAAAACAGCGTAATTTCAATGGACTTGCATACACATGGACACAGTATCAAACATTTGTCTAGGAACAATCATACATCACTCCAGTATTTACACACAGTATTTATTTACTACATTCAAGTGCTAATTGTCTTTATTCCACTACTGGGAAAGCATGACTCAAATCACCTACTCACACTTCAAACATCACAAAAAATGTGAATTATTCCATGCCTCACCATTAAGTGAATTATTGCCAATACATATGAACAAAAGGGTTTCCATTCAGTTTTTGATCATTCATATTTAGATTTCATGTAACATTTAGTAATCATCATTATTTATGCAACCAACTGAGAATGTATTTCAACAATGATATTGTTTACAAAGCAATGGAGTAAAACAAGCTTATATTTTGGGTTGGACATTGCATCCTATTCTTACTATTTTAATCAATGGCATCAACCAATGAAAACCAATGAACCGACCAATCAACCAACTCTTGCAAAATGTAGACATGGATTGTGTATATGTGCCATTCAGAGGGTAAATAGGCAAGACAAAAGATTTAAGTGCCTTTGAATCGAGTATGGTAATAGGTGCCAGGCACATCGGTTTGAGTGTATCAAGAACTGCAACGCTGCTGGGTTTTTCACGCACAACAGTTTCCTGTGTGTATCAAAAATAATGCACCACCCAAAGGACATCCAGCCAACTTGACACAACTGTAGGAAGCATTGGAGTCAACATGCAGCCCTGTGGAACGCTTTCGACACCTTGTAGAGTCCATGTCCCGACAAATTGAGGCTGTTCTGAGGGAAAAAGGGGGGTTGCAACTCGATATTAAGGTGTACTTAATGTTTTGTACACTCAGTGTAAGTTTAGTATCACTTTTCAACACATCCAGTGCATTTATGTTGAAAATTAAAAATGTTGAAATCAACAATACGTCAAAGGATTTAAATAGTGGACTTCCTGACGGGCCGCCCCAGGTGTTAAGGGTAGGCAACAACACATCTGCCACACTGATCGTCGACACGGGGGCCCCTCAGGGATGCATGCTTAGTCCCCTCCTGTACTCCCTGTTCACCCACGACTGCGTGGCCAAGCACGACTCCAACACCATCGTTAAGTTTGCTGACGACACAACAGTGGTAGGCCTGATCACTGACAACGATGAGACAGCCTATAGGGAGGAGGTCAGAGACCTGGCAGTGTGGGGCCAGGACAACAACCTCTCCCTCAGCGTGAGTAAGACAAAGGAGCTGATCGTGGGCTACAGGAAAAGGCGGGCTGAACAGGCCCCCATTAACATTGACGGGGCTGTAGTGGAGCGGGTCGAGAGTCTCAAGAACCTTGGTGTCCACACCAACGAACTATCATGGTCCGAACACACCAAGACAGTCGTGAAGAGGGCACGACAACACCTTTTCCCCCTCAGGAGACTGAAAAGATTTGGCAGGGGTCCCCAGATCCTCAAAAGGTTCTACAGCTGCACCATTGAGAGCATCCTGATCGGTTGCATCACCGCCTGGAATGGCAACTGCCCGGCATTTGACCGTAAGGCACTACAGAGGGTAGTGCGTACGGCCCAGTACATCACTGGAGCCAAGCTTCACTCCATTTGTTTTTACACTGCTACTACCCGCTGTCTATTATCTATGTATAGTCACTTTACCCCTATCTACATGTACAAATTACCTCGACTAACCTGTATCCCCCGTACATTGACTCGGTACCGGTACCCCCTGTATTTAGCCTCATTATTGTTATTTTATATCATTTTTTACTTTGTTTATTTAGTAAATATTTTGTTAACTCTTTCTTGAACTGCATTGTTGGTTAAGGGCTTGTAAGTAACCATTTCATGGTAAGGTCTACACCAGTTGTATTCGGCGCATGTGACAAATAAAGTTGGATTTGATTTTGACCTCTCACTTCACTGGCTGTAGAAGTGTTCTTCCTAACCAGTCCCTCAACAGCTCTCTGACTGAGCTCCACCCTCATTGGGTCCTCAGAGAAGAGGAAGGCTTGGGAAAGATGGAGGGATGGAAGGATGAATGGATCAATCATTCAACAAGTCAGTAAAATAAAAAGAGCGTTGATAAGCTTAAAATGTCCATCGCCCACCCATGGAGAGACCTATATACTGCATCTTACCCGCCAAATAGTCTCGTAGGTAGCGTGGCGTGGCGGCTTGGCTCATCTCCTGGTCAGTAGGGGGTGAGCGAATCATCACTGGTTCATACACACACAGGACAGGGGCATAGAGCCTAGTTAATACAACGCTACTATAGAGAGAAATAGAAATGGCGTCTTTTTGAAGGCACTAACTCCACCTTGGTTCGTTGGACAAAGCCTACGGGGAAATTAATGCCGTTTTTTGGAGGTTTTTTGGATAAACGCTGAAAATAAGGTCTGTTGTAAACACAGGCTTAGGAGATCTTATAAGTTTTGTTCTATGTGATAATCTTCATCAGCTAACGTAACTTTTTGTGAATTTTGAAGCATTTATGTAATCAACTGACTGATGTTATCTCATAGAACAAAACGTATAAGATCTCCTAAGCCTGTGTTAACCTCAGACCTTATTTTCAGAGTTTATCCCAAAACCGTATTCTTTCCCCCATAGGAATGCCTGAACGAACCAGAGGTAACTCATTTATTGATTTTAGGACTACAAGCTGGCGAGCTCTATACCATGCCTTCTTAACTGCCATGGGAAGATTAATTAAGTTCTAATGATATGAATTAAATATGAAACTTGTTATGGGTTTGATTATGATAATGCTATCTCTTACCTATCCAGCACTGAGTTTGGGTCAGCTCCTAATTTCTGGGCCACTGAAGCAGCCTGGGATGGTACTGCCTGAGAGGGTACAGTCTGCCCTTTGACCTCTTGAGGAAGATCCAATCTTTCATCAAGCTGCTTCTTTTCTTCACCAGACGGTGGAGTCATCAGTGAGAGCAGCTCCTTGGTCTCCTCATCCTAAGGGAAAGAAACACTGAACACACATCCTTCCCTGTGTCCTAACACAGGACTCATAACAAGGCATAGCCTACTGTAGGGGTGCACCTCAATAGTCTTCAGCTTCCTCTATCTCCTTTCTTTCATTGTCACTGATCTCAACAACAGATAGGTGAAAGCATTATTTGTTTTCCCCCGTCCAGTTCATTCAGATCAGTATGAGCAGAGAACAGAATATAGTGACAGTGAGCCACTTCAGACTATTGAGATGCACCCTAAACCTTGGGTAAGGTGCTATACTGTACTGTACCTCCAATTTGAGCTGGGCTCAGTTGATGTTCATGCAGGAGCGGAGACAGTCCCCAGCCACCATGCTCCTCACATGCACTACGTTGCTGTCCAGGTGGCTTTACATTCCTCCCAGCATGAACTGCAGCAGCTCTGACAGGGGAAAGGACATGAGGGTTGTGATTATTAGGCACCAAACGGAAGAAAACAGACTACTTCAACAAAGCGGGACTACATGGACACTTCCCATAACAAAACATTCATAGTCGTTTCCTAGGAAAAATGTTCTTCATTTCTCAAAGGAATACCGGAGGCGGACAGGTCAGAAAGTAGTGTGAACAGCTCTGATGGTGTGACAGTACTGTGCCGTAGTGCTGGGGGTGTTAGCTGAAAGTAGCTCCTGTAGCTCTGCATCACTCAGTCGTCCAACACAGCAGCAGAGCCCTGCTCACAGAGCTGCTGCTCCAGAGGGGGTTGGCCCAGGCCTGGCACAGCGACCACAGCACCTGGACACACGCACAGTCACGCACAATCAACAACACTGTCATAAATACACATATACAGTTGAAGTCGGAAGTTTACATAGACCTTAGCCAAATACATTTAAACTCAGTTTTTCCACAATCCCTGACATTTAATCCTAGTAAAAATCCCTGTTTTAGGTCAGTTAGGATTTATTTCAGCTTTTATTTCTTTCATCACATTCCCAGTGGGTCAGAAGTTTACATACACTCAATTAGTATTTGGTAGCATTGCCTTAACTTGGGTAAAATGTGTCGGGTAGCCTTCCACAAGCTTCCCACAATAAGTTGGGTGAATTTTGGCCCATTCCTCCTGACAGAGCTGGTGTAACTGAGTCAGGTTTGTAGGCCTCCTTGCTCGCACATGCTTTTTCAGTTCTGCCCACACATTTTCTATAGGATTGAGGTCAGGGCTTTGTGATGGCCACTCCAATACCTTGACTTTGTTGTCCTTAAGCCATTTTGCCACAATTTTGGAAGTATGCTTGGGGTCATTGTCCATTTGGAAGACCCATTTGCGACCAAGTTTTAACTTCCTGACTGATGTCTTAAGATGTTGCTTCAATATATCCACATAATTTTCCTTCCTCATGATGCCATCTATTTTGTGAAGTGTACCAGTCCCTCCTGCAGCAAAGCACCCCCACAGCATGATGCTGCCACCCCCGTGCTTCACGGTTGGGATGGTGTTCTTCGGCTTGCAAGCCTTCCCCTTTTTCCTCCAAACATAACGATGGTCATTATGGCCAAACAGTTCTATTTTTGTTTCATCAGACAAGAGGACATTCCTCCAAAAAGTATGATCTTTGTCCCCATGTGCAGTTGCAAACTGTAGTCTGGCTTTTTTATGGTGGTTTTGGAGCAGTGGCTTCTTCCTTGCTGAGCAGCCTTTCAGGTTATGTCGATATAGGACTCGTTTTACTGTGGATATAGATACTTTTGTACCGGTTTCCTCCAGCATCTTCACAAGGTCCTTTGCTGTTGTTCTGGGATTAATTTGCACTTTTCGCACCAAAGTACGTTCATCTCTAGGAGACAGAACGCGTCTCCTTCCTGAGCGGTATGACGGCTGCATGGTCACATGGTGTTTATACTTGTGTACTATTGTTTGTACAGATGAACGTGGTACCTTCAGGCATTTGGAAATTGCTCCCAAGGATGAACCAGACTTGTGGAGGTCTACAATTATTTTCTGAGATCTTGGCTGATTTCTTTTGATTTGATGTCAAGCAAAGAGGCACTGAGTTTGAAGGTAGGCCTTGAAATACATCCACAGGTACACCTCCAATTGACTCAAATTATGTCAATTAGCCTATCAAAAGCTTCTAAAGACATGACATCATTTTCTGGAATTTTCCAAGCTGTTTAAAGGCACAGTCAACTTAGTGTATGTAAACTTCTGACCCACTGGAATTGTGATACAGTGAATTATTAGTGAAGTAATCTGTCTGGAAATAACTGTTGGAAAAATTACTTGTGTCATGCACAAAGTATATGTCCTAACCGACTTGCCAAAACTATAGTTTGTTAACAAGAAATGTGTGGAGTGGTTGAAAAACAAGTTTTAATGACTCCAACCTAAGTGTATGTAAACTTCCGACTTCAACTGTACCTTTTTATTTGAAATAACTATTAAAATGTACTGTATATCTGTGATTCAATAATTAAATAACGGTCTGGCTCCGCTTTTAAGCAAGCTTAAAAAATGTAACCTCTAAAATTCACAGGCAGAGTTCTGGATACAAGGGCTAACATAAACGTATGTGGTAGCTGTGCCTTGCATTGTTGATATTCAAGTCAGCAGATTTCTGGATTTCTGGATCACTGGTAGAAGCTTGGAATAATGTGTACACTTGATATTCCTTCACTAAAGCCTTATTTCTGTTTCTGTTTAGATGAAGCAGGTAGACAGGGCAGAGTTCCATATATGGCTGTGGCTGCCAAGAAGGTGGTCATTGAAGTAGAGGGCATGCCGGGTGGGATAGAGTTAAAAAAGCCCTCCCACTATGGCATGGACCAACTATCTTCCATTTTGGAGGCAGGCCGTGGCATCAAGTTCTCAATGAATGCTCTCTACAATGTTTCAATGCATAATTGTAATGTCTTGGTCATTGAGATGAACAACAATGACATGTACAGTACATGCAGTGACTTGACCCATTACTTTAGGCAATCAGGACATTCCCTTTGAACAGATACCCATTGTGGCCACTGCTCTCACTAAAGGGCAACTGTGGGCTTTACTATATATGGCCATCCACCACTTGTTATAGTTTTTTTCTGGGTCAATGTGTCTGCTGATTATGAAAAGATGAAGCAAATATTTGATTTTAGAATATCTGTTTACAGCTGGGGGTGGTGCTGGGTCTAAAGCTGGGGCTGGAGGTGGAGCTGGAGCTGGGAGTGGAGCTGGGCCTGGAGATGGGAGTGGAGCTGGAGATGGGAGTGGAGCTGGAGATGGGAGTGGAGCTGGAGATGGGAGTGGAGCTGGAACTGGAGATGGGAGTGGAGATGAAGAAGGAGATGGGAGTGGAGCTGGAGAAGGAGATGGAAGTGGAGCTGGAACTGGAGATGGGAGTGGAGATGAAGAAGGAGATGGGAGTGGAGCTGGAGCTGGAGATGGGAGTGGAGCTGGAGATGGGAGTGGAGCTGGAGATGGAGATGGGAGTGGAGCTGGAACTGGAGATGGGAGTGGAGATGAAGAAGGAGATGGGAGTGGAGCTGGAGAAGGAGATGGAAGTGGAGCTGGAGATGGAGATGGGAGTGGAGCTGGAGATGGGGACATCCTAAAAAAGCTATTTACTTTTCAAGCTGAGTAGTCAGCTGAGCATTCCTGTAATTGACGGGACATCATGTCAGAACTAGAAAATATTATACAAATATATAAGCGAAAACGTAACAGTATGAAAGCATCTCAACAGAAAACTAACCAGTTAGGAAGGCAAAACCCATTTGAGTGTAGATTTGAGTGTAGAGTGGATTATGCAGCGTGAAGTGTTGGCACACAGGTCAGAAGACTTCGTGTAGAATGGATTAAGCAGGGGAGGGGGGAACTCATGTTTCTGGGATATGTAGTGAAAAGGGGCAGGTGACAGCAGGAGGTGGTGATAAGAGTATAAAGTAACAGGGAGTAGCTATGCAGATGCAAGAGATTGTGGGACCAGGACACAGCACACAGTAGGGTATAGAAATGTGGCAGTCATGACTGGTAGGGCTAAGCCAGACAGAAAGGGGTGTTTAGAGATGGGATAAAACCTTAGGTCAGATATGTAGCAACTACTTACGTGACTCGATGTTGCTTAGCGAGAGTTTCCACTTATCTCTCCTGTCAGGTAAGGAACAACGTCCTCTTGTCTGTGAGGGTCTCCTTTATCTGACGGGTCCAAACTTCCACGTCCGACTGTGTGCTGCCTACAACATAATCAAGGGCCTAATTAAATCTATTGCAGAACAAAATAAACCACACTGGCAGTTGTGCGGAGTTCTACATGTGCAATGCTCACAAGTTAGTGAAAAATATCTTATTAGGAATTTTACTAAAATATCAAATTGTCAGTGAAACCACAGCAAGGATTTCATCATCAAATCAATCAAATGTATTTTATAAAACCCTTTTTACATCAGCAGTTGTAAAACAGCGTCACAAAGTGTTTTACAGATACCCTACCTAAAACTCCAAAGAGCAATGCAGAGGCAGAAGCACAATACAAGCGGTTCATGGTGTGCATGCTTGTCAGACTGATGGATAATCACAACAGGATAGAGCACACAAAAAAACATTAAAATGTTCGTAGATGACCAGCAGGGTCAGGTAAAGACCATAATGGCTATAGAGGGTGCAAACATTTCAAGACTCTAGGGTCAGATGGCTTTCAGGTTTAAGGAAGTCAAGGTTTATGGGTGGGGTGGGTTGTGGGAGCTAGTACCTTTCTGTTCACCTTCCCACCCATGGGCCAGACTACACTCAATCATAGGACTGACAGAAGAGAGAAGTCTTCAGTCTAGACTTGAAGTTGAGACTGAGTCTGATTCTCTCACATCGGCAAACCATTCTATAAAGAGGAGCTCTGTAGGAGAAAGCCTTGACTCCAGCTACTGAAGCCCTGCTTCCAATTCATCTGATTGAATTAGCAGGAAAGGATCATTATATATTAACAAAATTATGAGCAAAACACATGGAATCTAACCTGGAATACTGTTTAGCAGCACCATCAACTCCTCCTTTGCCTCAGTTTCCTCCTTCATGACCTTCTGCCAACAGAGTTGAATTGCTGGTGCTATAACATATGAAGGTGAACATACATTTCATAGATTGTTTAAAATACATCAGAGTATTTTTTTGCAAAATGATATCAACACAATGCTGAACAATGGGTTGTCTCAATACTTGACCCTGGCTGCATAGTAGAGGAGGGCATCGGTGAGGGTGTCAACACGATGAGATGGTGTCATCTCTTTTGAAATCTTCCCAAATGTTCTAAGGTAGGACCACAACCTCTCCATCTGTTCTCCGTCAGCAAGCCCACTACCAGTCACATACCTGGTACCATCAGTGACCTGAAATGTAAAGTACAATCAGAAACCATAATGAGCATTACAATGAGTGATGATGATTAAGGGACTAGGACAAATTACAACAAGCTGTTTCTTAATATTGTTAGGGCAACTGTGCGTACTACAAAGAATTGGTGTTTAACAGAATATATTATAAAGAAAAACAATTATTCATTACCTGACAGTCAGCATCATGAGCATAGCCATGAAAGGCCGGCACTGCAAATGTAGTGTCCACCATCAGATCGGGACTGTTTTTCTAAATGTCAAAATAATTTAGTGAAGGAGCAGTTATTTTGTGCATTTTTGTGTTAAATATTACTTATGATTACAAAGCAGGTATGGAGCAAATTGTTTCAAGACATTCATAAAACCGTATCAAGCGATTCATGAATCTCTTACTACAGGGTGGTGTTTAAATATTAAATACATTAACTAATGTATTATGATAGCTAACATAGATTGATCTATCAATTTTACCTGTAAATGAGGCTTCAGCTGGCATGCAATGTCATAGTGAAGAAACTTTTTCTTTCAGGTCCCCCAGCAGGAACACAGCATTTACAAGCCTGAAATGACAGTTCAACATCAGTCATATATATATATATATATATATATATATATATATATAACAAAAATACATCAGCTACACATCTGAAGCATCCATCTATCCATCCATCCACATGCATCCATCGACATACTTCTCTCCTCTCTTCAGGTTCAGGAACTTCAGCGGATGCTCATGCCTGCACGCCATCCCAAACACACCAGTTATGTCCAGTTTCTGGGTTTGGATCGCAGCGCAAAAAAAAAAGTCACATTCACTAAGCAGTTCATGTTTCATCCTATCTGTTCAACTTTTTTTTTAAATATTGACAGAATAGTCCAATGGTAGAGTCGCATCACCAAGGATAAAGGACTTCTCCTGATTTCAATTAAACATTAGCCCAGCTGTTGGTAATACACACAAACACACGGCACACAGACGAGGGCTAGTGAAACTAACTAATTGTGAGATACATCCCATTCTTCAAAATCCAGTATACCTCAGTTGGTGTGTCTGATGCCCCTCCTACAAAGCAGTCAACTTTGTCTTGGTCACAAAAGAACCACCCAGAATGTTTGGGACCCTCAATGCTGGTCCCAGACTATCTTTTTCTGGGAAGCCCAAATAGGGCATCAGCTGCAATAATTTGATGACCGTTTTCCTTTAAAATAATAATGCAAATAATTAATTATGGTAAAATAGATCAAATGAAATCAAATTCAAAGTTGTCATTTGCGCAGGAATACAGCGTAGTGTGCACAATACAATGAAATAAGTAGATAACTACAGTATATTAAGTACAGTACAGTAGTTGCCATAGCAGCAAAGAGTCAGTTCAGTTTTCATCAAGTCTTATGGCTTAGAGGGAGAAACTGTCTCTGAGCATGGTGCTGCTACACTTGATGCTCTGATACAGTTTGCAAGATGGTAAAAGAGCCAGATGTCTTAGTTTCCTATTTTGATATAAGGCCTACCTCTAACGTCAACAACTGTCAGAAGACGGTTGTACTGGCTGTGACAGTCATGGTCATCTTGTCTCCTCCACTCCCATCGTAGGCCCACCGGGACACATGGGATGAACTGCCCTGACTAAGACAGACAGACAGACACAAAGTTGTTGTAGAACAGACTACAGTAGCTGCAGATTTGAAACTACACTATCAGGGGGATATTTCATTGCACAAGTTGTTAGAAAACTCCAAATCAACTCTGTGCTTGGCACGCCAGATTTAGCCACATTTACCTTACTGCTGCAGGGAACTGTATCATTAATAGAAACTGAACTGTATATACATGATCAACATTTTTGACTGGGAAGCAAAAATGTTTTGCCAGAAGGTGGACAATGTTAGGAGTGCTGTGTGTTCTCACAGCACAGGTGGCACAGAAATATTTATCTGAGCCACAATCCCCACAGCACCATAGCTCAGCCTCCTCCAAAACTATACACACAATGCAGATGGCGTTGGGTTGGGGACATTCCAGCTCCACTGCAGGCATGTGGAGTAGCTCCCTCAACGCCTTCCAGGCCTCAACATCAGCTGCCTTCCTTTTTTTTTATGCTGGTGAAGGAGGTGCATCACTGCAGCTGGGCACAACTTCTGCTGCAGAGGGAACCGGCTCTGTTCTCCCAGTACTCCCTACAGAGTAGTGACAATTGTTACTGAGTGGACTATCCTGGTTAAATTAAGTTCAACAGAACTGAACAGAGCAACTTTCTCACCGATCCAAGTTGATGGCAGGGGTGTACGTGCTATCACGCCTCTAGTCAGGTCTCTGTAAACCAGCGTGGCTCTTTTTCTTCAAAAAGATGGCATCTGTAAAGAAACACAAGACAATGACAACTGGCGCAACGGTCTAAGGCACTGCATCTCAGTGCTTGAGGCGTCACTACAGACCCCCTGGTTTGATTCCAGGCTGTATCACAACCGGCCGTGATTGGGAGTCCCATAGGGCGGTGCACAATTGGCCCAGCGTCGTCCGGGTTTGGCTGGTGTAGGCCATCATTGTAAATAAGAATTTGTTCTTAACTGACTTGCCTAGTTAAATAAAGGTTAAATAAAATAAAATAAAAGTTTGATTTACTCTAAATGAAGATATAATATTAATGACATGTAAATTATCTGATACATAATTATCTACTGTATCATAATGCATGACTAGTGGAGTTACTTTGCTTTCACTAAATTATTTTCTTATAGGGAATCTAAAAACAGTTATGGGTAGGAAGTTGTGCTTCGCATGGACATTAAGTAGTCTGAAATGCCTCCAGACAGGTGATGACACATCTTTGGGCATCAACAAGCATGGGACAGGAATATTTTGGGCATCTTGGCTAATGGATGATTATTGTTGGAATTGTTATAATGTACCATCTAATACTTGCTTAGTCCAGTGGTTCTCAACCTTTTTTGGTCATTGTAGGCCCAATCACATCTTGCTCTACCCATAGTGTGTCACAAGCTGATGTGGATGCGGTGTTGGAGTCAGGCACAGGACACAGAAGCTTAGTCGAAACGACTTTAATTGTCACAAAGACAATAACAAAAATAACGGGCCTCAAACACAGGAGGCGAGCGATTACGCAAACAGTGCGTAAAAACACTAACTACTAGAGCACAATAAAGATACACCAACGGACAGGCGGACAACAACACACAACTGCAAACAAAACCAAAGGAAACTTACAGGTGACATAATCAATACATAAGACGAAACAGGTGCACCAACAAGACAAAACCAAACAAACATTGAGAACATCAAGCGGTAGCAGCTAGTACTCCGGGGACGACGAACGCCGAAGCCTGCCCGAACAAGGAGGAGGAGCAGTCTCGGCGGAATTCGTGACATAGTGCCTCCAAAGTACCCCCTAATATGCATTTTAAATGTAGGCATATCATATGAAATGAGTCTTTCTAAGTACCCACTTTGGACATTGGTTCCTTGTTATATGAATGGTGTAAGCAGTGGCTACAGAGAGTTTAAATCAATGCAATAAAGTGTATATTTGCACACTTCGGGAAAAATGTGGATATTTAAGACAGAGACAGGACACGCAGCCTAGCACCGAAAACAGGAAATGACACCATGCCATGGTTCCCGGGAAATTTTAACCGAAAAGACTGCTAATTTCAAAATTGCAAATCCTTTTAATGGATTATATATTCAAATCGAATTGCACTCAAGACATATTCTTCCCTACTATGGGTCATATTAGCGGGCTATCCCGGGGTAAAAACACTTTTTAAAATCCATTAAATTAGGTTTTTAAATCAGTTTAAAAAGCAATACGATTAATTACCTTTGACGAAGGGGAAAGACGTCAGTTCTTCTAGTTTTAGTTACAGTGTCACGATCGTCGTAAGAACCGGACCAAGGCGCAGCGTGATAGGCATACATCTTTATTGGTGTACACAACACGAACAAAAACAACAAACGATAAAACGATACGTGAAGTCTAAAGGTCATACAACAAATCTTACGGAACAATATCCCACAATAAACTAGTGCCAAAAGGCTGCCTAAGTATGGTTCCCAATCAGAGACAACGAGAATCAGCTACCTCTGATTGGGAACCACCCTGGCCAACATAGAAAACACGAACTAGAACACAACATAGAAAATAACACTTAGAAACTCCACACCCTGGCTCAACATATAAGAGTCCCCAGAGCCAGGGCGTGACAGTACCCCCCCCCAAAGGCGCGGACTGCGACCGCGCCAACCAAACCCAACAGGGGAGGGGCCGGGTGGGCATTCCGCCTCGGAGGCGGATCCGGCTCCGGGCGTGACCACCACTCTCTCGCTACCCCCCCGTAGCGCCCCTGGTCTGGTCTGGCCCCGCTGGCCGGAGCTGGACTGGACACCGGTGGAGCGGATTGCTCAGGCTCCGGTGTGGAGCAGGCATGGGCTGTGCCGGACTGACGACGCGCACCACTGGCTTGGTGCGGGGAGCAGGAACAGGCCGGACCGGGCTGGCGACGCGCACCACTGGCTTGGTGCGGGGAGCAGGAACGGGCCGGACCGGGCTGACGACGCGCACCACTGGCTTGGTTCGGGGAGCAGGAACAGGCCGGACCGGGCTGGCGACGCGCACCACTGGCTTGGTGCGGGGAGCAGGAACAGGCCGGACCGGGCTGGCGACGCGCACCACTGGCTTGGTGCGGGGAGCAGGAACAGGCCGGACCGGGCTGGCGACACGCACCACTGGCTTGGTGCGGGGAGAAGGAACAGGCCGGACCGGGCTGGCGACACG